>NC_135958.1:35967469-36267469 GCF_053455715.1 Rhinoraja longicauda
GATGTACACACTTAAACTTTAGAATGATAAAAAGCATTGGTTCCACAATGATCCCTTTGGTATGCCATGATCCACTGTCCTTGCTCAGCTCTCTTCCATATCTGCTTCTTCTTGAAGTTTTAAAAAAACCCCTTCTTACAATTTACTCTTCATTGCAGTTGTGTATCAAATGCAAATTTGGAAATTATGCCTTTCACTCCTGACTTCAATGTATGAATACATATTAAGCAGAGGTCCTGCCCCTGACTCCTGGGAAAATTCACTGCACACTTTCATCTGAAGAGCAACTTTCAATTGTACTCTTTTCTGTTAATTCATCGATTTTTCATCTATGATACTATAGCATCTTTTATAATATATCCGTGAACCTTGATAACAAGCCTATTGTGGAGTACCTTATCTAAAGTAGTACCATATCTTGATAAGGCATCTTTATGTAATATCTTCTCAAGAAGCCTGTACATACTACATCAACCATATTTCCTTCATCAACCCTCTTTATTAATTCATCATGAACATAGTTTCCTTGGTGGTTTCTGATCAGCCCCACCTCCCCTCTCATCACCCCGCCGTTTTTCTGTTCATTTTGTTTCAATCCATTCTCATGCTCCTTCTCTGATTTCCATTTAAAATTCTCCTCTTTCTCTGATATTCCTCATTTTCACTTGTGCCTGTCATTTGTTTTTTTCTGATGTATGTTACTTTCTATCGTGTTTATGCTTCTGGAAGGAACTGGACTATTGGTTACTGTGGCATTATGGGGTTTAAAAGGTGTTGCAATGTTTAACATGTAGTTTGGCCTCAAAAGAAATGCCCAAGTAAGTCCATTAAAAGATCCCATACTCATGAGGCACAAGTGACTGCTTAATTCAGAGACAGGTTTCATTGCTACCAATTAATGCAACGTTATATTTGTCAAACAGAAGAGAATGTACTTCAGCTGCTGATTTAGCAGTTAGAATTCAAGAGCTTTAAATGTGGTTGTTGTCATGGTTACTGTTTCGTGCTTATGCTGCACAGTTCCAAACAATCTCCCAGATGTACTAGGGGACAGAGGACCTAGGGTGACGGAGAAACTGAAGGAAATTCACATTAGTCAAGAAATTATGTTGGGTAGACTGATGGGACTGAAGGCTGATAAATCCCCAAGGCCTGATGGTCCGCATCCCAGGGTACTCAAGGAGGTGGCTCTAGAAATTGTGGACGCATTGGTGATCATTTTCCAATGTTCTATAGATTCTCGATCAGTTCCTGTGGATTGTAGTGTAGCTAATGTTCTCCCACTTTTCAAGAAAGGAGGGAGAGAGAAAGCAGAGAATTATAGACCAGTTAGCCTGACATCGGTGGTGGGGAAGATGCTGGAGTCGATTATAAAAGATGTAATAGCAGCGCATTTGGATAGCAGTAACAGGATCGGTCCAAGTCAGCATGGATTTACGAAGGGGAAATCATGCTTGACTAATCTTCTGGATTTTTTTGAGGATGTAACAAGTAAAATGGACAAGGGAGAGCCAGTGGAAGTAGTGTACCAGGACTTTCAGAAAGCCTTTGATAAGGTCCCAACAGCAGATTAGTGGGCAAAATTAGAGCACATGGTATTGGGGGTAGGGTATTAACATGGACAGAAAATTGGTTGGCAGACAGGAAACAAAGAGTAGGGATTAACGGGTCACTTTCAGAATGGCAAGTAGTGACTAGTGGGGTGCCGCAAGGCTCAGTGCTGGGACCGCAGCTATTTACAATATACACTAATGATTTAGATGAAGGACTTAAAATTAACATTAGCAAATTTGCGGATAACACAAAGCTATGTGGCAGTGTGAACTGTGAAGAGGATGCTATCAGGATGCAGCGTGACTTGGGTAGGTTGGGTGAGTGGGCAGATGCAGTAAAATGTGGATAAATGTGAGATTATCCACTTTGGAGGCAAGAATGTGAAGGCAGATTATTATCTGAATGGTGTCAGGTAAGGAAAAGGGGAAGTACAATGAGACCTAGGTGTCCTAGTACATCAGTCACATCAGTAAGCATACAGGTACAGCAGGCACTGAAGAAAGCTAATGGCATGTTGGCCTTCATAACAAGAGAAATTGAGAAAAGGAGCAAAGAGGTCCTTCTGCAGTTGTACAGGGCCCTGGTGAGACCGCACCTGGAGTATTGTGTGCAGTTTTGGTCTCCTAATTTGAGGAAGGACATTCTTGCTATTGAGAGAGTGCAGCGTAGGTTCACGAGGTTAATTCCCGGGATGGCGGGACTGTCACATGATGAAAGAATGGAGCGACTTGGCTTGTATTCACTGGAATTTAGAAAGATGAGAGGGGATCTTATAGAAACATATAAAATTATTAAGGGATTGGACACGGTAGATGCAGGAAACATGTTCCCGATGTTGGGGGAATCCAGAACCAGGGACCACAGTTTAAGAATAAGGGGTAGGCCATTTAAAACCGAGATGAGGGAAAACTTTTTTACACAGAGAGTTGTGAATTTGTGAAATTCTCTGCCTCAGAAGGCAGTGGAGGCCTATTCACTGGATGCATTCAAAAGAGAGTTAGATAGAGCTCTTAGGGTTAGCGTAATCAATGGATATGGGAAGAAGGCAGGAACGAGGTATTAATTGTGGATGATCAGCCATGATCACATTGAATGGCGGTGCTGGCTCGAAGGGCCGAATGGCCTTCTCCTGCACCAATTGTCTATGTATCTATGTATGTAATCTTCAGCAACTCCCGTTAATAAAAATATGCAGCATACTTAATCCATATGCCTGCTTGTGAGGCCTCAATGGGCTTTAAATGACATCTCTGTGTCATGGTACTAAATATGACATTATTAGCATTTTTTGGTTTATTAAGGGAATAATAGAAACTTCTGGGAGATTATTTCTTCATGTTTCGCTTTGAAGATTCTGCATTGTAGACATTTTCAAAACATATATTAAAAAAAGTAATAATAATGAAGTCCTCTCATTATAACACACTTAGTTCGTGGATGTTAATACACTTCTGATGATTGAAATTCTCCGAGACTGCAATTGATGAGGTTTTACATTTTCAATCTTCTGGAGAACATTTTGGCCCAATATTAAATAGTAAAAATATACTCATATATTGTTTTACATCTGAGACACAAATCAGCGGACCTTAAAACTGGAGTAGACACCGATGAGCCAAAACATTATGACCACTGACAGGTGAAGTGAATTACATTGATTATCTTGTAACAATGGCACCTGTCAAGGGGTGGGATATATTAGGCAGCAAGTGAACAGTCAGTTCTTGAAGTTGATGTGTTGGATGCACGAGAAATGGGCAGGAGTAAAGACCTGAGCGACTTTGACAAGGGCCAAATTGTTATGGCCAGACGACTGGGTCAGAGCATCTCTGAAACGGCAAGGCTTGTGGGGTGCTCCCGGTCAGCAGTGGTAAGTACCTACCGACAGTGGTCCGAGGAGGGACAAACCACAAACCGGCGTCAGGGCGTTGGGCGCCCAATGCTCATCGATGCACGAGGGCAACGAAGGCTATCCTGTCTGGTCCGAACCGACAGAAAGTCTACTGTGGCACAAGTCACAGAACATTTTAATGGTGGTCACACAGGGCATCGCACCCTTCTGCATATGGGGCTGCACATGAAAGACCCACAGCATATTAGGCTGGTGGTCATAATGTTTTGGCTCATCAGGACATAATGTTTTGGCTGATCGGTATATTTTCAGAAAGTCCAAACATATTTCAAAGTAAGGATGTTATGCGTATGCATCTGTAACAAGTAAAATGATTGACCAATATGTCAACCACATTCTGTAATGCAAAATGCATATTGTATCGTACAAATGCAAGTTTATTTTCTTGATATAAAATTTTGTATTGCTCTCTTCACTCGATTGTACTTGTACTTGGGTGTTCGTGTAACTGGCTCCCAAATTGAGTATGTGAGATTAAGGCAAACAGCCAGACAAACTGAGAAAATAAGTTTACATGATCCCAAACAACTTTCAAATGAATCTGCCAAGTTTATTTGGTCTGGCTGCCTGGTACAGAGGAAGCCTCTGACACAAGTTGGCAGCAGTATTGTGGAATAAAATTTTAAAATGTGATGTATTGTTAAACACTGCAGGTATCTAGAAACAGTGTTTGCCACATGCAATGGAGATCATGGTTTGTTCAAACTTTTGGGCAGTTTTGCGATACTTTTTATCATGAAATCATTGTGCCACATAAATAAAGGAAAATAGTTCCACACATGGCATCCCATGAGGCACAAGATAAAAGGATGATTTAGTCCCTGCAGAGGGGTCAGTTGTTGATGATGTGCATCACCATCCATTATGCCTGTGTAAAGTTCAGCTGCAACATCTTCTTGCATTTCGACAGAAAAATGTGATGTTATAATGGAGTTCAATAAACTAGCAATTGAGCAAAAATCTTGTTGACTTATTACATTTTCATTAGTGTTGCCAGCTAAGTAAGTGAGGGTCAACAGTATTGACAGCTCAGACTTGAATTCATGTCGATGTTTTCACACGAGAAATTGTAGATCCATAGCAAATCCATCCCTGATGGACAGTGATGAACATTTCCGACAGACCATCACTATTCTGAAGATAGACACAAAAAGCTGGAGTAACTCAGCAGCACAGGCAGCATCTCTGGAGAGAAGGAATGGGTGACGATTCGGGTCGAGACCCTTCTTCAGACTGATGCAAGGGGAGAGGGAGATACATAGATAAAGAAATGTAAGGTGTGAAAATAGGACAAAGGGAATGGAGATCAAGGGAAATGTAGAATAGATCAATGTAAGCTGGGAGAAGATAACAAAAACAAAGCAAACAGAGGTACAATGTTTACTGAATCTGGGTTTACCCAGAAAGTACATTGATAACACATGCAAAGTCCTCTTTGCTGTTCTTTTCCCTTTAACCAGTTCAGTGCCACCCCTGAGTATACTCAGGTCATGGCCAATAGTGGAAAAAAACTTGGCAGAGAAGGAGTAGGGGGTAGAAACTTGCTTAAAAGGATAGATTAATTAGCAAAAACATTTTGGATTCTCTATAGGTCTGTAAGGGGTTTCTGCGCCGAGCTTTCGCCCGACCTAAGGTCCCTGTGCCTTGCTCTGGTCCCTCGACCAGGCCGCGCACACTGGTTCCCCGTGAGTGGCTCGACCCACTCACCCCCTACGGTTCTAGACACTGGACTTAGATGCAGGAGTGTTGATAGTGCAGAAAATTCAACCAGACCAGATTTGAAGACCAGGGTTTAAACGGAAAAGCTTTTATTGAGCGGTTGGGACTATGGTACATGAATACTTTGACACAGTTCTATAAGACATATGCATAATTACAGTTCTTGTTTCTGAATCATAAACACAATAACTATGATACAATACTTGAGTGTAAGATGGGGAACATACGACACATCGTAAAATTGGCCAGCACATATTCACTTACACCCACGTTAATGAAAACCACCCTCCCCTCTACTCTAAACTATGTCCAGGATGTGCAGGATCGGGGTACATGCTCACCATGATGCTATTACTGGGGTTACTGGCTGGTCGTGCTGCTTCCTCCAATTAGGTAGCTGTAGAAGGGTCGTCGGCGGTATGTGCTCCCCGGCTCCGACACCCCGAGAGGTCAGTACCCGTCATCGATTGCTCCCAGCGGATGACGTACGGTGGGACCGCTGCATAGCGAATATGGGCTCCCCCCTGAATGACTCCAATGTTCTCCACCGTGTACACCGGTGCGGGCCTTGTCGTCTTGCCCAACACCGGCATCCGCACCACTATTCCCATGACTGTGTGGTTTGACTGGCCACAATCTACGGGAACAGGGTATGCCTCCGACGCTAACCTGAGCTGGCACGGGGTGAGCGCGTTCTGAAAGGGTAGCAGCGCCTGTAGGTGTTTGTTACTGATCCAGGATGGGACCAATCCTTGTTTCAGGTCCTCGAGGTTGCTGCGGCCCTCGCCCAGCAACCATGCCCCGTACAGTTCGCATACCTCATTTTGCGCTGCCTGATCGGACGCGTTCCGATCTTCCCTAATCAGTGCGTTCACCGTGCCGGCATGCCTTTCCAGCTCAGCGATTATCTCGCGCAGGTGCAGTGTCATCGCCTGGTCCTCATGTAGCTCGGACCCGACGACCTTGTTCCCATCTGTGAGGATGCCTTTCAACTGCGACTTTAACCCGTTAATCTGGGTCTGCAGCTCCATGGTATCTAGAGCGTTGACCACAGATGTCCCGATGTTAAAGCCCGTAAATACATCATTCACTACACCCCTCCTTTGCCTCCCCATCTGACCCCAGTCCTCCGGCTCTTGGCTATACAAGCTCTCCTTGTCCACATTGGCAAGGTCGAACTCGTAAAATTGCCGGAACATGTTGGTCAGTAGCACCTGGTACAGTCTTTCAGTTTCCCTGGGGCACCACTCCGGCAACCGCACCTCGGTGAGGTTTAAGATCACCGAGGCTACCGCGTAGTGCACCCCCTGGTACAATACCTGGTCAGTCGGTATCAGTTCCAGGCCATTCCCGGGTCCCTTAGTGGTTTTAGGGCACTCACCCTCCTGTGCTACTGCCAGCGGAACTGTGGGAGGTGTCGTGCGTGGTCGTGTGATGAGTTCAGTGGCGTTTACCGGGATCGGGGAAAAGGGGACCCCCACAAGCCCGCGAGCTAACATCCCACCTCATCCCCTTACCGTCATCCTGCCACTGTCTGTGGAAAAATATGCTGTTGCCCGTGGGGCAGCGATACCTCGAACCCCACAAACACATATAGATCCCCTCATCCGGTTCCCACCATTTGTCCCAACACACACTCAACTGTTCATTAGTCCCAGAAATAGTTCTGTGAGTGTTGTTGTCAAGTCTCTCCCACTCAACAGTGGAGTTGGCCATTGTCCTGCTCGTTTTCCTCAGCCACCACCGCCTGCTCGTGGGGACCTTCCCCGTGCATACCAGGCAGATCCTTTTGCCAGCGGTGGCGCTTATTCTTTGGGCGACGATCTTGACTCTCGGGCACAATAACGAAGTGTCCCGATAAGCAAAACCTGAGGCGCTGGAATATTCTGAAGAGTTCGATCCCAGCCACCCCGGCCACCGGCCTTCATGGAAGTGAACTGCGGTCTCCTCCGCTTCTCTCCTTCCAGTCCCATCGGTCGTGATGGGAGCCGTGTCCCCGGAGCAGCCGTAAATGATGATGTCCTTGGTGCGGCCCCGATAGGCCCACCCACATCTGATCGCCGTGGCGACGATCCACCATACGAGTGCCTCCTTCCACTCCAGAAAACAGATAAAAATATGGTATAGCCAGCCTCTTGGGGAGCGCTTGGCTTTGTTAACGCCTCTGCGGGCGGGTCTCTTGACCCCCAGCCTGCACCCCACACCCACACATCCTGGACGCATCAACTTTGTCCAAAACTATCCCCACAAAACTTATCTATATTACTTATCCTTATCTATATTACCTAATCCTTATCTATCTAAAATATAATACAGCGCCGCCTTCCCAGGGCGGCTCAGCTAATCCCTGTCAGGGCTGCAGCGGGTCGTCTCCTGCGGCTGCACCACGCTGTCTCCCACCTTTGATCCTCCGCAGCCTGTCGCTGCCTGGCGGGGGCTAAACCTCCTCTGCAACGTTAGCTCCCTCCTCCTCACTTGGCTCCCATACCTCGGGGCGTGATTGACCTCTGGCCAAAACGTTCTAGGTTGGGGTTCCCTACTAGACCTACGGAGAGTCACCTTAGACACTGCCCCCTGGACAGCCTGGCTGAGGACCGGTTCCTGCCGTGCCGCAGCTTGGGTACCCCCCGCAGCTGCCAACCCTGGCCCCGCCTCATCCAGCTCTGCCCCCTTGGTGCTGGGTATACCCGCGGCATCCGGCCTCACCCTGCCTGTACCTACAGGTGGTGAGCCTCCGCCCGCTACCCCCGCCTTCCTGGTGCTTGAGTCGGGGACGTTACTGTCGTCCCCCTCCGACTCCTCCTCCTCCGTAATGGGATCCAGCCCCCTGGTCGAGCTGATCAGGCCCTTCCTCATCTGAATCCCACCCAAAACGCGAGACCCTCCATTCCTGGAGAATGTCCTCCCCCCTCACGCAGGCAACCTTGCCTGTCTGCGTGACCTGCCTCATCCTTGGCTGTGAGTCCCCACTCACAGGGCTGGCCCCTGTGGTTGACGCCTGTGCTCCAGGCTTATATGATTTGCACTGGTTAATGTGAAACCATTTAATCCGCCGGGGCATCTTCACGGCGTAGACCATGGGGCTGGCTTTATCTACAATGCTGTAGGGCCCCATATAGAGTGGTTCGAAACTACCTACCCTAGCGTAGTTCCGCACCATTACTAATTCTCCTACCTCCCACTCCTGCAGCTTGCGCGGCTCCAGCAACAGCTTGTTGCCCAGGTGTTGCCTTCCCATGTTCCCAGCCGCCTACCCGTGGACCTGCTTCAGATGCTCGAAGAGATTCTGGACAAACCTGTCCCTCTTAACCTCCTCGAGCTGACCTTCCGTGAACACCGGGGCCAGAACATGGGTGGGAGTGCGCATAACCCTGCCAGTCATCAGCTCGTACGGGGAATATCCCGTGCTCTTAGACTGGCTGGCCCTGATCCCCATGAGGACTAGGGGCAGGACCTCCGCCCATTTTTGGGGCGAGCCTATAGCCTCCTTCCTCAACCTTTCTTTCAGGGTCCTGTTCATGCGCTCCACAATCCCTGATGACTGGGGATTGTGGGCTACGTGCCACTTCCCCTCAATGCCCAGGAGCATGAGGGTGTTCTGCATCACCTGTCCGGTGAAATGACTCCCTTGGTCGGACTCCACAAAACGAGGGAGCCCCCACCGTGAGAACACCTCCCGGACCAGGATCTTGGCAGTACCCAGTGCCGTAGCTGCCTTACAGGGGAAAGCCTCCACCCACTTAGTGAACACGTCTATCAGGACGAGGCAGTACTTATAGCCTCCTTGGGTGGTGGGCAAGGGCCCGATGTAGTCGATCTGGATCGACTGCCATGGTCCCTCCACCCTCCTGACGTGTCCCATCGGCGCTTTCCTTTTCTGGGGGTCTGGGTTATTGGCAGCACAGACGAGGCAGCTGGCACAGAACTCACGGACCTCGTCCCTAAGCCCCGGCCACCATCCCGCCTGCTCTACCCGCTGCCACGTAACCTCCGGTCCGGGGTGCCCTGCCCCTGGACCCTCGTGTGCCAGCTGGAGGAACTCCCTCCTGTGCTGCTGTGGCACAACCCACTGTTCGGCATGGAAGAGCATGCCTTCTTTTACAGAGAGGGTCTCCTTACCGTAGAGACCCTCTACCTGCTCGCCCTCACTAACAGCTCTGAGGACGGCTTTTAAAGCAGGATCCTGAGCCTGGACGGTCCTCAGGTCCAGAGGCAATGCGACCTTTGGGGTCCCGACGTTACCCTCCTTACCATGGATCACTGCTATCTGCCTGTGCCCATAGGGGTCCCAGAAAATGCCACTGCGGGCGCCCTCCTTAGCCAGGGCGTCCGCCTGCTTGTTGCCCTCCCACCGGGGCTCTGTGGTGGAATGAGCCTTCACCTTGTGAATGAAGACCTCCTCTTTCTCCCCTACTGCGGCCAAGATCTGTTCTAGCAGGGGCTTAACTGTTAAAGGCCTCCCGTCTGAGGAAGTGTATCCGCGACGGGACCAGATGGCCAGGTACTCGGTACACAAGTTGCATGTGAACATGCTGTCCGAGCAGATCGTGTACGGGGTTGGGAACATCTCTGGGTGGGTAACGAAGTACGCCACTGCGGACAGCTCAGCCTGCTGAGCGCTCATGGTGCTGGGGAGCTTAACCACCAAGGCAATGCCTGCCTTGGGGTCATAGACTCCACACCCCGTGAGTCGTTCGCCAGCTGACACCGTGCTGGAGCCGTCCACATAGATCTCCCGGCCTGTGGGATGGATCCCAGCCCGTAGACCTATGTCGACGTCCCAGACCCCCTCCACGGAACACCGATGGGCCGTTCCGGGATATCCCAAATTGGCCGCGAGCTTGGGCTCGCACAGACCTTCCACCTTCAGATCCATCTGTGAAAGGAGGAGGGTCCAGCGCGCGATGCGGGCGCTGCTGACAGTCCCATCCTTGATCCTTCCATCCAGAAGCATCTGGGTGGGTGTGTGATGGGTGAGGAGAGTGATGGGAGAGGTTCCTGTGAAGATTAAAGCCCTCTTCACAGCCCAATGCGTGGCTAAAAGGTGCCTCTCGCAATTGGAGAAACTCCTCTCCACATCGGTGAGCACCCTGGAGGAGTACACCACTGGTCGCAGCCTACCGTGCCGTTCCTGCAGCAGCACGGCACTCAGGCTGTCCCCACTGGCTGCCACCTCCAGAGAAAACCCTTTCTCCCCATCTATGGCTCCTAAGGCTGGTGCGGTTTGCAGATCCCCTTTCAACTTCTCGAACGCGGCCTGGCAACCCTCATCCCAAGACCACTCCACTCCCTTGTGTAGGAGTCGGAGTAGCGGGGCTGCGGTGGCCGCGTAGTCCTCGATAAAGTCTCTGCAATACCCGGTCAGTCCCAGGAAAGACCTCACACCCGTTACAGTACAGCGAATCGGCAACTCCTGCACTGACTCCCTCCTAGCCTGATCTATGGCCCTTTCCCCGGCGAGGATGGTCAGACCCAAGAATTTTACTTCTGGCAGACCGATCCGTGCCTTTTTCGGGTTTACCTTAAAACCCTTCCTAGCCAGCAGCTCTAGCAGCTCGGCCAGCAGTGGACCGTGCTCCTCCTTTGTGTCTGTGAACAAAAGGAGGTCGTCCACATACTGCACGATCTGGTGGCGCTGGCTAAATTCCCTCAGGCTATCCGCCATACACTGGTGAAAAATGCTGGGGCTGTTGTGGAAACCCTGTGGCAAGCAGTTCCATGTGCACTGTTGCCCTTTAAAAGTAAAGGCAAACTTGTACTGGTCCTCCCGCCGCAGCGGAATGGACCAAAACCCATTTGAAATATCCAGCACCGTGAACGTGGTCGCGGACGCTGGGATACTTCCTATGAGATCGGCAACTGCTGCCACCGTGGGTGCGCAGGCAGGGATGTTACTGTTGAGGACCCGGTAGTCCACCGTGGCCCTCCATGAGTTATCCGGTTTCCTAACCGGCCACAATGGAGAGTTCACGTGTGTGGCTATCGGCCTCAGTACGCCCTGCTGCACCAGTGAAGATATGGCTATCTCCAAATCGGGTTCCGCCTCCTTGGGGAAATTGTACTGCCTCTGGGGTCTGGTCACGGGGTCCCCTTCTATGCTGACCTCGAACCCCACTACCCTACCACAATCGTGTTTGTGGGTCGCAAACGCGTTCAGGTTGTTCCCCACACACTCTTGCAGTTCGGCCGGGACCTCCGCCACCATGCGCTCGAGGTCGTAACCCTCGGGCGGCTTCATGGTGCACAGAGTCCCTTTCCCCTCCTTTCCCCTAATTACTATTATCTCACCCTTACTGTCCTTGTCCACCCAAAGGCAGTGGTTCCGTAAGTCCATGAGGATCCCATGGCTTACTAAAAAATCGGATCCAATGATCCCCTTCCCACCCCCTTCTGTCCACTTCATCAGGATACATTCCCATGTGGTATGAAGTGCTCCCAAATTAATGGACAGCGGGATGGAACGCGCGCCAGCCTGTTCCTTCCCTGTGAACCCCGCCAGTGCGAAAGGGACCCCCGTGGACAGGGGAGAGTCAAAGGGTTGCTCTGTGTGGACCACGGTGCAGGAAGCCCCCGTGTCCAACAGGTAACTGCCCCTTTGCCTCTCCACTACCATCTCCACAAGCGGCCTCTTCCACGCATCGTAGCGGAGAGGACACAGATAGGCGGGCTGCGCGGGCTGATGTCATTGGGGAATGTCCAGTGCCCCCCCCCCCACTGCCGGGGAGCCGGTAGCGACTGCCCCCTTCCCCTGTGCGGCCATGAGGGACCGCATCACCTCGATCATCGATTCGATAGTCTCGGGTTTAACTGGGACATCGGCGCGCAGGGTGGCGCCAACTTTATCTTCCTTGGTGTGGGCCCTGCAATCCTTCCGCCAGTGCCCCACCTTACCGCACCTGAAACACTTGGACTGTGCGGTAGGGTTACCCTCCTGTCGCCACTCCTTTTGGGCCGGTGCAGTAGCCTCCGCTACGTACACCTTCCCTTTTACGAGTCGGGTAGACGTGCTCCGGGTGTTTCTATACCCTACCGTGAGACGGTCCAAAACCGCCTCCTCCGTGCTATTTGTGGGATCAAACCAGGCTTTCGCCACTGGGCTCTCCCATTCCCGACCAGGACATCCCGCGCGGGGACGTGCGGGCAGCTGCTCTGGTATACTGACCACAGTCGCGCCGCAAAAACCTTTGGGGGTTCTCCCTCCATCTGGAGGGTCTTCCCCAATCGGGCAAATGGACCCTCATCGTTCATCCCCAAAACTTCCAGGACCTCGTCCCGTAGGAGAACGTAGGTCCAGGTCCCTCTTTTACTCTCATCTGAGAGGCATTGGAGGATCGAGCTGTCCAGGGAGAACAGCAACATTTTTGCCCGTTCTCCCTCGTCGCAACCGTTGATTGCGGCGGTTTGCTCGACCTCCCTAAAATGCAGCGAAGGGTCCCCTGATTCGGACAATTTCTTTACATGCCCGATCATAGCTCTTAACTGCTGGGAGCTGTGGGGCACCACGATCTCGCTTTGAATGGGTCCGGCGTCCCCATTCGGCGCGGTGGGTCCCCGTCTGGTTTCCAGGACCGGGCACATGGGCGCCGGTGCCGAGTCCTCGACCGGGAGCTCCTCCGCCTCTCTCTCCCCTACACTACCCTTTTCCCAGGATGCCTCGTAGCTAGGGGGATCGTGGAGTCTGGGGGCCGAAGCCACCACGGTCTTTCTGGGGACCGGAACTGGGACCTTCGCAACCGCCAGCGACTGGCTCGTTGGGGGTTTCATTAGACAGACCAGCCCGCTTGCTTTATTTAAAGCACTCCGCAGACCCTCTATCTCCTGCAGGCAGGTCCCTTGGTCGGCCCCTTCCGACCTGTCCTCCAAAGCGATTTTGTAGGCTGCCCTAACCTCCTTGAGGTTCTCTTCCTGGGCCTCCAGCTGGCGGCTCAGGGAAGCGCACTGTTCCCTGAGCTGGCCCTCACTTAGCATGGCCTCAGTGATCTGGCACTCCATCAGCTCTACCCTGGCCTCGTGGCGGTTGGTCACGACCCGGCGCTCCTTGTTTAAGGCGTCCAGAGCCTCAATCAACCGGTGCCCACCCGCGGCCTTCTCCTCTACCTCCTCAAGAAGGTCCCTGATCTGGGCTGTCTGCGCCACAATCACGCGGTCCAAGAGCTGGACCTGCTTTTTGTAACATGCCAGCCAGACCGCCTTCTCCACAGATTTCTTATGGGCTTTGCTGGCCGTCCACCGGATCGCTGCATCCAGTGGGCGCTTGTCCTCCAATAAATCACAAATCCACTGTTTGGTAATATTGACCTTGCTAAAAACATAGTCCGCAATGCGCTCGTCCATTACATCCCTAGTCTTCAAATCTTTTTCTGGCACCCTATCGTCCTGCTGCCAGTGTCCCTTCGTGGTCGCCATAATCTGTAAGGGGTTTCTGCGCTGAGCTTTCGCCCGACCTAAGGTCCCTGTGCCTTGCTCTGGTCCCTCGACCAGGCTGCGCACACTGGTTCCCCGTGAGTGGCTCGACCCACTCACCCCCTACGGTTCTAGACACTGGACTTAGATGCAGGAGTGTTGATAGTGCAGAAAATTCAACCAGACCAGATTTGAAGACCAGGGTTTAAACGGAAAAGCTTTTATTGAGCGGTTGGGACTATGGTACATGAATACTTTGACACAGTTCTATAAGACATATGCATAATTACAGTTCTTGTTTCTGAATCATAAACGCAATAACTATGATACAATACTTGAGTGTAAGATGGGGAACGTACGACACATCGTAAAATTGGCCAGCACATATTCACACACCCACGTTAATAAAAACCACCCTCCCCTCTACACTAAACTATGTCCAGGATGTACAGGATCGGGGTACATGCTCACCATGGGGCTATTACTGGGGTTACTGGCTGGTCGTGCTGCTTCCTCCGATTAGGTAGCTGTGGAAGGGTCGTCGGCGGTCGTCTCGGTCTTTCGGGTGGTCCCGGGGTTCACCTTGCCCAGGGGTCGTTCTCGTTCGCGATCGCCTCCGCTCAGCGCAACCCGACTACGCTGCCTTCCGGGCCTTCTGGCACCGCTCTTAGGCCAGACCGACACTTGTCTAGCCGATCTCTAATCGTGCAGCCTTTTTCTCTACTGCTTTCCTTCAGCCCACACTTAAACTTGTGAGCCCTTAACTGCTCTCAACTTTCATCTCTGGGTCTGAGTCCTTTTCTTTTTCTTTCCACGTGGCAGGGACTCCAGCCAGAATGTGCATCACACTAGCCACCGTGAACATCAAGCGCTGTCCTGTGTCCTCTCTCTCTCTCCGCAAGTCTCAAGATTCATTCAGTGACTGAAGCTCTGTCTGTGTTTGCCTGTCTTCCTGTCTGTCCTATCTGTCCTGTCTTTTTGAAAAACCCGAAAATCGTAGCCAGTTATTCTAATCCTGACCCGTCCTATCTCCCGCCAGATCTCGGGATCTTTTTGCTTCAAAGATGGGTTTCGAGCTTTCTCTTTGTTCTGCGCTATGTCCGGGAGTACCGGTGATGGCTAGACGGTCTGTTAATTTGTTTCTCGTTAAGAGGTGATGGGTTTAACTGGTTTCCCATCACCGGCCAGGTAGGTTTCTATGGGCTATTGTGCCCCCTTAACGAGATTAACTGTGTAGGTCGGCTTGGGGCATTGTGAGTATGCTGATGTCAGCGCCCCAGTGTCTGGACTTCGACCTGGTTTCGCGGGTTTCTGCACGGCCAATATCTATCTATTGTTCTGGCCGCGACTTTGCAGAAACCTAGAGACTGGGCTGTGGAGTTTCGCTTTTGTGGCTGGTCACGAGGTCCCGCGGCCATCTTGGGACCCACTGATTGTGACATCCCTTGTTAAAAACTGACCGCAGCCTTTCTCTGCTATCAGCCCCAGTCCCGTATAAAATGTCCAAACTGCAGCTCTTTGGTTTTGTTGATTGTAGAATGAGGGAAAACTTCTCAAATCTTACAGGTCCACCTATAATTGAGTATCCAAAATAAGGTGAGGCTAAGTGAAGGAAGGGTTTAACCACCATCCTGTTTTCAATCTCCCAGCCACAATGTAGCTTTCACAGAAAAAACAAACGTATGTCTCTTATGGATCAATAATCCCTTAGTTACAAGCTGTCTGCAAGAAGGAATTGTTTTCTATGTTATAGATCAAAAGAAGGAATGTAATTTCCTTCTGTACGAAGCAAAAGGTGTTCTTAGTTACAAAAGAGACTAGCTCTAACACTGGGAACTTGGAATGTCCGGACAATGATGACCAGCCTCTCTGGAAACCCAAAGGACATCAGCGATTCCAGGAAAACAGCTGTCATAAACAACGAGCTCAAGAGACTCAACGTAGACATAGCCACCCTTCAGGAAACAAGGCTGGCAGACTCGGGCACATTGAAGGAGAAGGACCACACCTTCTTCTACTGGCAGGGGAAGGACTCTGACGAGCCCAGAGAGCACGGAGTAGGCTTCGCAGTAAGGTACAGCCTGCTGAACACGGTGGAACCAGGCAGAAATGGCTCAGAGCGACTCCTGACTCTCCGACTCATCACCACCGCAGGCCCAGTCACCCTTGTCAGCGTGTATACCCCGACACTGTCCTCCACATCAGACACAAAGGACCAGTTCTACGAGAACCTCGCATCCATCATCAGCAGTATCCGCAGCAAGGAAGAACTTGTTCTCTCGGGCGACTTCAACGCCAGAGTGGGCGCAGACCATTATTCGTTGTCTTCCTGCCTCGGGCAGTTTGGTGTGGGCAGAATGAATGAGAACGGACAGCGACTGCTCGAGCTGTGCACTTACCATGACCTGTGCATTGCCAACTCGTACTTCCAGATAAAGCTCCAGCACAAGGTATCCTGGAGGCACCCACGCTCAAAGCACTGGCATCAACTGGATCTGATCCTAGTCAGACGTGCTGCCCTCAAGAACATTCTCCACACACGCTCCTACCACAGTGCGGACTGCCACACAGACCACTCCTTGGTGTGTTGCAAGATCAGGCTGCAACCAAAGAGGTTCTACCATACCAAGAAGCAGGGGAACCCCCGCATCGATGTCAGCAAGATGCCCCATCCAGACCTCGTGCAACAGTTTGCAGAGGCTTTTGAGAGAGAACTTGGCACCTCGCGTCCTGGAGACTCTGCAACAGAGAAGTGGGAAACTCCGCAGGACACCATGCCTTGGCTAGCTTTGGCAAGAAGATCTCGAAGACACACGACTGGTTTGAGGCCAAGTCGACTGAGATGACTCCCGTCATCAAAGCCAAGCGCATCACCCTAGCCGAGTACAAGCGGTCAGCCAATGAGAAGAACCTGCAGATCCTCAGGGCTGCCAGGAGCAAGGCTCAGCAGACTGCCAGGCGTTGCGCCAATGAGTACTGGACACAGCTTAGTGAGGACATCCAGACGGCCGCCATAATGGGGAACATCAGGGGAATGTACGATGGCATTAAGAAGGCACTAGGACCAGTCCAGAGCAAGACAGCCCCCCTCAAATACTCCACTGGGGAAGTAATCGCAGACAAATGCCAGCAGATGGAGAGATGGGTGGAACACTACTCCGACCTCTACTCAAGAGAGAACACTGTGTCCTCCTCAGCCCTTGACGCCATCGAGTGCCTGCCGACCATGGATGAGTTAGATGGAGAGTCGACGGTAGAAGGGCTCAGCAAGGCCATTGACAGCCTGGCCTCAGGCAAGGCCCCAGGCAGCGACGGGATTCCCCCTGACCTGATCAAGCACTGCAAGACCTCCTTACTGCTTCCTTTGCATGAAGTCCTCTGCCAGTGTTGGCAAGAAGGAGCTGTACCGCAGGACATGAGGGTTGCCACGATCATTACCTTCTACAAGAACAAGGGTGAGAGAAGCGACTGCAACAACTACAGAGGCATCTCCCTCCTCAACATCGTCGGCAAGGTCTTTGCTCGGGTCATCTTGATCCGCCTGCAGAAGTTGGCAGAACGTGTCTACCCAGAGCCACAGTGCGGTTTCCGAGCTGGAAGGTCAACAATAGACATGGTCTTCTCCCTTCACCAGCTCCAGGAGAAGTGCAGAGAACAGCGGATGCCCCTGTATGTTGCTTTCATTGACCTCACCAAGGCGTTCGACTTCGTCAACAGAGACGGCCTATTCAAGGCTCTCCCAAAGATCGGCTGCCCACCAAAACTGCAGAGCATGATAGAATCCTTCCACATCAACACGAAGGGGACAGTGCAGTTCAATGGCAGTTTCTCGGAGCCCTTCGACATCCGCAGTGGCGTCAAACAAGGCTGCATCCTCGCTCCCACACTCTTTGGGATTTTCTTCGTTCTGCTCCTGAAACATGCCTTCAGCACCACAACAGAGGGGATCTACCTGCGTACTAGATCAGACGGCAGGCTCTTCAACCTCACCCGCCTCCGAGCCAAGACAAAAGTACGTGAAGCTCTCATCAGAGACATGTTGTTCGCCGATGACGCAGCAGTTGTGTCCCACACCCAGCAGGAACTACAGTCACTGATGGACCGCTTCTATCGGGCTTGCAAGGACTTTGGGCTGACCATCAGCCTGAAGATGCCGAACGTCCTGGAACAGGATACAGAGGCACCGCCTGTCATCACCATCGACGACTACGAACTCGATGCCGTCCGTCAGTTCACGTACCTCGGCTCCACCATCACCGACAACCTCTCCTTGGACACAGAGATTGACAAGAGGATCGGGAAGGCAGCTACAACTCTCGCTCTCCTCACAACCCGAGTGTGGACCAACCCAAAGCTGACAGTGAAGACAAAGATAGCAGTTTACAATGCCTGTGTCAACAGCACGCTGCTGTACGGCAGTGGGTTCTGGACTACATATGCCAGACTGAAGACTCACGCCTTCCACCTTAGAAGCATCCGCCGTATCCTGGTTATATCCTGGCAAGACAGAATGGCCAATGCTGAGATTCTGTCTGGCGCTGGCCTTCCGAGTATGTACACTCTACTCAGGCAGTGCAGGCTGCGGTGGCTGGGCCATGTCCACCACATGGAGGATGGCCGTAATCCAAAAGACATCCCCTATGGAGAGCTAACATCTGGGAGGAGAACCATCGGCCGCCCCCAGCCACGTTACAAGGATATCTGCAAGAGAGATTTGAAGGCGCTCGACATCGATGTGGAGTCCTGGGAGAGCCTTGCAGCTGACCGCACGAGGTGGAGAGGTACCCTGAACCAACATCTCAAAACGGGGGAAGAGAAACTGATGAAGGCAGCGGCAGACAAGCGGGCACGCAGAAAGGAGCGCAGCAACTTCAACAGACCAGAGACCACACACAAATGGGACCTTTGCGACAGAGACTGTCACTCCCACATTGGTCTCTTCAGCCACAAGCGACGCTGCACTAGCCGAGGTGTGGAGCAAGCAGCCAACTAGGATGCATCACCCATGGTCAGCCATGACCAAGGGGGCCTAATAGGAAGAAGAAAAAAGAAATAGGTCCACCTATAATTGAATATCCAAAATAAGGTGAGGCTAAGTGAAGGAAGGGTTTAACCACCATCCTGTTTTCAATCTCCCAGCCACAATGTAGCTATCACAGAGAAAAAAAAACGTATGTCCCTTAATGGATCATTAATCTCTTAGTTCCAAACTGTCTGCAAGAAGGAATTATTTTCTACGTTATAGATCTAAAGAAGGAATGTCATTTCCTTCGGTACGAAGCAAAAGGTGTTCTTTTGTCTGTCTAGTTCAAATGCAGGTAATGAAGATAGTCATGCTTCATTAAGCAGGAATCCTGTGAGATGACAACCATTTTGAACTATGTTTGCCAATTAAATTGTCTAAATTAAAAGTGACCTCGGGATTTCTTTGGTAGTTGCCATCTGTTCGCTAAAGGAGCAATTTTTAAAAAAGTAAATCAACTTCAAATTGGAAATGAATGTGGGAACAATTCTTTGGGAAAAAAATGTTTAACCTCTTCTAATCCAAAACCTTTCTAAAGAATAAATATCCCATCTACCAAGAGCCAAAAGTGGAATTTGCAGCATAGATTTGCTTTATTTATCATTTAATTGATCATTAAGTCCAGTAGTGCACATAAACCTGCCAGGAACTGATTTACAATAAGATTCCTATGTTTGGTTGGCTTGGCTAAATTATAGTTCAAAAGAATACTCCGAACTTCTTCCAACGTTGTAGCATTTTTTCCGATAAAATTCTTTCAGATGTTGAAGTAGTAATAGCTTTTAAGATTAGGATAAGAGGCTCTGTAATATGTGCATCCTGTTCTGTTTTACTATAGGCAGTAAAATATAAGCTAACAGAACGAGATCTTGAGTATGAGCGAGATAAATTTAATATTTTACTGGATTCATTACCGAATGTGAACTCATTTTAGTTACGAAATATGAATCTTCTCTGTGGCAAAATAAGTTTATACTGGCGGTGACTTTCATCCACCGTACATTATCAAAGGGCGAGGATTGGAACAAAAGGCATGCTCTTTCTCAACTGGACTATGAGGCATTCACGCAAAATACTGACTTGAATTGAGTATAGAAGTTGGGAGGTCACATTGCAGTTGTATAAGATGTTGGTGAGACCGCATTTCGAGTATTGTGTTCAGATCTGGGCACCATGTGGTAGGAAAAATATTGTCAAGCTTGAAAGGGTTCAGAAAATATTTACGAGGATGTTGCCAGGACTAGAGGGTGTGAGCTACAAGGAGAGGTTGAGTAGGCTGGGTCTTCTTTCCTTGGAGCGCAGGAGGATGAGGGGTGATCTTATAGTGATGTATAAAATCATGAGAGGAATAGATCGGGTAGATGCACAGAGTCTCTTGCCCAGAGTAGGGAAATCGAGGACCAGAGGACATAGTTTCAAGATGAAGGGGAAAAGATTTAAAAGGAATCCGAGGGGTAACTTCTTCACACAAAGGGTGGTGGGTGTATGGAACAAGCTGCCAGATGAGATGAGAACAGTCTGAAGAAGGGTCTCGACCCGAAACGTCACCCATTCCTTCTCTCCCGAGATGCTGCCTGACCTGCTGAGTTACTCCAGCATTTTGTGAATAAATACCTTTGATTTGTACCAGCATCTGCAGTTATCTTCTTATACTGCCAGATGAGGTAGTTGAGGCAGGGTCTATCCCAACATTTAAGAAACATTTAGACAGGTACATGGATAGGACAGATTTGGAGGGATATGGACCAAACGCAGGCAGATGGGACTAGTGCAGCTGGGACATTGTTGGCCGGTGTGGGCAAGTTGGGCCAAAGAGCCTGTACTGTATCAATCTATGACTATGAATGGATGGCAAGTGGAGATTGTGACCTGAATTTCAAAAAAGAATCCTAACTCCCACAACAGCATTGTCTTTCCAACTGTTTTTGAATTCGTCAAAACAGTTTTATTTTTAAAAAAAATTCTGAGATGAGGGTATCACAGTCAAAATGGGGTTTTAGACAATAGACAATAGACAATAGGTGCAGGAGGAGGCCATTCGGCCCTTCGAGCCAGCACCGCCATTCAATGTGATCATGGCTGATCATTCTCAATCAGTACCCCGTTCCTGCCTTCTCCCCATACCCCCTGACTCCGCTATCCTTAAGAGCTCTATCCAGCTCTCTCTTGAATGCATTCAGAGAATTGGCCTCCACTGCCTTCTGAGGCAGAGAATTCCACAGATTCACAACTCTCTGACTGAAAAAGTTTTTCCTCATCTCAGTTCTAAATGGCCTACCCCTTATTCTTAAACTGTGGCCCCTTGTTCTGGATTCCCCCAACATTGGGAACATGTTTCCTGCCTCTAACGTGTCCAACCCCCTAATAATCTTTAGGCTGCTTTATTGGCCTAAAGCAGTAGAGATATTTTGAGCTCGCGAAAGATAGACACAAAATGCTGGACTACCTCAGCGGGACAGGCAACATCTCTGGAGAGAAGGAATGGGTGATGTTTCGGGTCGGGACCCTTCTTCAGACTGAAGAAACGTCACCCATTCCTTCTCTCCAGAGATGCTGCCTGTCCCGCTGAGTTACTCCAGCATTTTGTGTCTATCTTCGGTTTAAACCAGCATCTGCAGATCTTTCCTACATATTTTGAGCCCGCTATGCAGCTTTCAAGAACTCTTGCAGTGCTGGCCAATGCTAAGATGATTGGGCTCTAATAACTCTTAACCAGCTTTGGATCACACCACCCACTGAAGAATTTCTCCCTGATCAGAAGTGATTTAGTACGACAAGGTTCCTTGGCATCACAATCACCTTGCTTGAAGAATAGTCTGTAACTATTGCCTGACCTCTGAAATAGAACACTGTGATCAGGAGCCAGGCTTTATGCTGCATATCGGCATGTTCTGGATGCCCCATTATAGGAAAGATGTGGAGACTTTGGAAAAGATGCAGAGGAGGTTTACCGGAATTATGACTGGATTAGGGGACATTAACTACAGGGAGAGGTTCAACAGACATGGATTTTTTTTTTCTGGAATGCTGGAGGTTGCAGAGAGACCAGATAGTAGTATATCAAATTATGAGAGGCATAGATAGAACCTTCTTCCCAGGATGGAAAAATGAAATACCCTAGGACATAGTTTTAAGGTGAGAGGGGCAAAGTTTTGAGATGTGCGGGAAAAGTTTTCTGCACAAAGAACAGTGAGTGGTTGTGGCATACAATAGGGGCATTTAAAAGACTATTGGATAGGCGCGTGGATATGCAGGGAATGGAGGGATCGGGATTATGTGCAAGCGGATAGGATTTGGTCTTGGCATCGTGTTCAGCACAGACATTGTACTGTAGCTCAACAGGTCTGTCCCTGTGCTGTACGGTTCTATTTTCTAAGTGCCCAACTCAGGATTGATTGGTCTCAATAGAGTTCTGTCATTTACATTTGAAGATCCAGGTTAAGAAAACGTAACAAACATTACACACCAGCATCTGCAGTTCCTCCCGACACAAACATTGAGCAGACCGAGTGTGATCGACTATGATGCAAGGTATGCACACTTGGAGAAGTGTGGCTGCACACTTGTAGAGTGCAGCACCCACACTGTGTGGCAATGCCAATCGCCATATTAGACATTGGCTTGCAAGGAAGCCTCTGACTGCCACCCAACAGGGAATGATCAATGATGGAGGAGGAAGAAGTGTGCATTAACATGTGGAAGGCTTGGACCAGCAGATATTGGTGAAAGAATCCTTGACTCAGACACCTAAAGAAGTGCCAACGCAAGGATAAGGGTCAACCTGTTGCAAGCACCATTTGACGAATATCAGTATCAAGGCTTCAGATATCTGATACTCTTGTATACTCAGCAGCTAAGCACTGGTATGGACTAGAAGTAGCCATATTTGATTTGATATCCAACTTAATACTGAACATCCAAGTCAATGTTGATATCCCGGTGGCCTGTTCTACCCACTTCCTCATTTACTCAGAGCAATGTCACCACAGATGTGCAGCACTTTGGTCAACGTGGGTTGTTTTTAAATGTGCTATACAAATAAAATTGACTTGACTTGACTTGACTTGACTCTTCCAGGAATTTCAGAAGGAAAGGAAAATCTCCCTGTTCACAAGGGCATCCACAACACTTAGATGTAAACAAGCTCCTTTGAACGCACATCCTTAGCTCTTGAAACATCTATTCCAACCCTGAGGTATTTCCAACCCTAAATAGCCTGAAAAGATCATTCTGAAGAAGGGTCTTGACCCGAAACATCATCCATTCCTTCACTCCAGGATTTTGCATCTATCAAAGATAAGTCCAAGTTCACAAGAGACCACGCACAACTTGCATAAGACTAGTGCAGAAGACAACCGCCTTAATTTCCAGTAGGGCCCATGACAACCCTGAAGAACATCCTTAAGAATCATGCCCAATGCCAATGGATAAAAGGAAAATGCTAACTTTCCAGCACAATGCTGTGGTCCCCCACACCAAGCGATGAGATATGCAATGATTCAAAGATACAATTCACCACTACAAAGAAGTCATGTACTCTACTACCTGGCTGCAGTTACATGGCTTAACCTGCCAAATATTACATTGCAGTTGTTATTCTACTTCCACATCAACCAAATAACAGACAAGTGTATGGTCTTGGTTGACATGTGACAAAGGAGTGGGTTTGTTCACATCTTGAGAGGAGGCATTCACTGCAGCTCTCATTGGACCACTGCCATTTCCCTGGGGGTGCAATTCATCACTCCCATTGATCTCACCAGCTTATAGCTGTTGATCTAGGCTTTCATAAAGTGAAACATATCTCCAGCATTGTAGACGCCTACCGCATGTAATTACTGTAAAAAGCCAAACTTGTACAAAATAATGATCCAATTTGTGGTTCGTATTTCAGTATCTACCTTCTGGTTTTCTCATTGCAAATCTTGCTGAATTCAGCATCTTATTGATTGTCAAGAAAAGGCTATCTAGTTATTAGATATTCCTTTGCAGAAGGGTTAATGACTGTAAAACGTATCCTCTGATTAAAATGCAGAGTAGCAAGGGAACTTGATTATTATTTTTCGACAATTAATTGAATGAAAGCGATGGCAAGCCCTGTACAGCCAGCCACACTGCTCTCTCTAAACTTAATCACTGATTATGATTAAATAGGTTCTGTGTAATAACAGAGTTGATGAATTTTTGTCCATTCTTGCAGTCATTCACACACGATTGGCTTTCACCTTTGAAGTACAAAAGTCATTTGTCGCATCGTGGCAAATAAAGTCCACCTTTTCATTTCAATACTGCACTAGAATTCCCAAATATTATCTTGCAAATCAGACTTCAACGGCAAAAATAGAATTTTGAAAAATAATTATTACTGAACAAGTCAGTAAAGTGGTTGCTACTGCTGAGGCCACCGTGTTCCTCCATTTAGCCCAGTGAACCTATCTTCTACCCATTTGTGGGGTTAACGATTTCTGTAGTACAACAGTTGGTGCTTCATTACGTTCAGATTTAGATTTGTTTATTGTCATGTACACCAGTGTGCAATGAAATCCCTTGCTCGCTTTAAGTTCACAGAGTAAACGGTATATACACACACGGTAAATGATAAATACAACAATAAACGCGACAAGAAGTACAAAATGGTGCAAGATTGTAGTACAATCTGAAAATCACGTAAATCGCTGGCGCTTTACTGTCACAGCTGATGGTTCCTTACTTGATTATTATTGCTAGGATAATGATCTCCGACCTTGACACCTAAAAAATTCCGAGTTGATAGACCCATCCATTGTTGTTGCAATAACATTGTATTTGTGCAAATGTGTGAGTAATATTTGACTGAAAATAATCAATATGTGCATTATCTGAGCAATTCTGATTTGTTCATGTTTTAATTGCCAATAATCATCAAAGGCCAGAAGCTCTTCTTCCCAATGTCTTACTGCTCCATGCGGATGTAAGGTCTTCATGTGACTGAAGTTGTTGAAAAACATATAGCTATGGCTGCCAAGTTCAAGTCTACCTGCTGTAAATTTCATCGATTCTCAATGAGGTTGCCTGCTGTTTTCTTTGGTTAACAAGGCATAATGATGGTTGGGCAGACCAGGATACCCAGACCCACTGGCCACAATACACTTGTCAAGAGAGTGTATCTCTGTTAGCTCTTTCAAAGAAACAGATGAGTCATGAAAACGACCTGTTCAGAGTACAGTGAAGTATAAGAATCTATAGTAGGGCAGAATAATCTCAGAGTAAGATCAATTGAACCAGATGTACGTGTCAATAGTTCCATAGACGTTCTATTGGTCTAGATGGAGAACAAAAGTATGATGTTAGTATAACGCCCAAAGTGCCCCTTTCAAACAGATGATACCAAATTTAACAAACCCTTAACTACATTGAACAATACGCAGTTGGTTAACCAGAAAAAAAAGCGCATTATATGAAAACTCGTGGAAAGTTAAATAAAGGATACACGATAAACTGAAGAAAAGAAAAGATGAAAAGTGAAAAGGGCGAGGTTTAAAAGATGCGTGTGGGGCAAGTTTTTTTTTACAGAGTTGGCGGCTGCCTGAAATGGGCATGGTGGTGGAGGCAAATACGATAGTGACATTTAAGAGGCCTTTCAGTAAGCATATGGATATTCAGGGATTGGAGGGATATGGATCAAATACAGGCAGGTGAGATTAGTTTTTCTGGGCATCATGTTCAACTCAGACATTGTGGGCTGAATGGTCTGCTTCTGTGCTGTTTTCTCTGTTCTACTGGTGTAAATGAATTTATTTTATTTAAAATACCGTTCTATTGTTGGAAGAAGACTCCATAGGGCGGCACAGAGGCACTGCTAATGGAGCTGCTGCCTCACAGTGCAGGAGACCCGGGTTTGATCCTGACCTCAGGAGCTGTCTGTGTGGTGTTGGCACAATCTCCCTGTGATGCATAGCTTTCCTGGTGCTCCGGTTTCATCCCACATCCCAAAGACGTGCGTGTTTACAGGTTATTAGGCCTCTGTAGATTGCTGCTTGTGTGAAGGGAATGGATGCAAAAGTGGGATAAAATAGAACCAGCGTAAATGGGCGATTGATGGTCGGCGTGGACTCGGTGGGCCGAAGGATCTGTTTCCATGCTGTATCTTTCAATCAATCAGTCATGTTAGGACTATACAAGACATTGGGCAAGGCCATATTTGGAGTACTATGTACAGTTCAGGTCACCTACTGTAGATGTAGGAAGGATGTCATTAAACAGGAAAGAGTACAAAAAAGGTTTGCAAGGTAGTTACCGGGTCTGATGGGTTTGAGTTATAGGAGAGTCTAGATAGGCTGGAAATTCTTTCCCTTGGAGGCTGAGGGGTGACATTATAGAGGTATATTAAATCAAGAGGGACACACGTACGATGAGTAGCCACAGTCTTATCCCCAGGTGAAGGAGTCCAATCTAGAGGGCAGAGATTTAAGATGGAAGGGGAATGATTTCAAAAGGACATGAGGGGCAACTTTTTTCACACAGAGAGTGGTGAAGATATGGTACAAGTTGCCAAAGAAGTTTGTAGAGTGATTACATATTTAAAAGACAGGTACATTGGCAGGCCAGGTTTGGAGGGGATGTAGGCCAGGCAAATGGGACGCGGTTAGGCAAATTCTTTTGCGTATGGCGTGCACAGCCTAAAGTTGTAGGTCAAGGGTAGACATCCAGGCCAGGGCAGCATCAGTTGTTGGGTGGGTGGCCTTGATGCCACCAGGGAAAAGCTTCAGTGAGCAGTCATTCACAATGCGAATGACTGCGGTTAGGCAACGCGGACGGCTGTATAGCTCGATA
Organism: Rhinoraja longicauda; assembly: GCF_053455715.1. Classification (NCBI taxonomy): domain Eukaryota; kingdom Metazoa; phylum Chordata; class Chondrichthyes; order Rajiformes; family Arhynchobatidae; genus Rhinoraja; species Rhinoraja longicauda. The sequence goes on from NC_135958.1 coordinate 35,993,893, forward strand.
ACTCTATAACTCTTCTTGATTAGTACAGGTGTCAGAGGTTATGGGGAGAAGGCAGGAGAATGGAGTTCGGAGGGAGAGATAGGTCAGCCATGATTGAATGGCGGAGTAGACTTGATGGGCCGAATGGCTTAATTCTACTCCTATTCCTTAAGACTTGATAACTCATAGAAAGCCACTTTAATCATGCTATAACAAGCAATGGACAAAACACACTAGCCTTGCCATTCACATCTTGTGAACAAATAAGAAATGTTATCAGTAATGCTGGTCTGAATTTTATGTCAACAAGCTTCATGCCTTCCATAAAGTTGTGTTTTACTGTGAGTTCTCAGCTCTTACTGGTCGTGAAAATGAATGCTTTGTGCACATTATTTCATATCGAGTGTTACACGTTGAACCCCACAGAATGCTGTTGAATGAACTAGGTGCTTCTTCCTCATCACTGAAATACTTCTCCACAGGTGACCACTCCGGAGATGATGATGCCAAGCACCATGTTTCTCTCTGCAAATGTTCCAGAGAGAGAATGCCACATGGTCTTGCAGACAGCAACAAGCTCCAGTGCAGAAGATCCTGCAAATCTACTTGGTATGTTGGATGGAAATTCCTCCATGATAATATATATTGGGTATATAATCAATATGCAGTGTGTACTATCATTATTTCTATATGGCAGGGTATACAAATAATATCTGTATTGTCAGAGGAAAGATCAAATATATTGACTTAATTGTTTATTATTAATTTCTCATGGATATATATTAACCATCATCACCTTTTGGGGAAAGTGTCTGCTCATGCCTCACTAGCTTGCACGAGCAATCAAAATGTAAGCTGGTGACCCACAATTGTTATTTTGTATTTTGAAAATTATCCTTTAGAATGACTTATAAAGTTAACACGGTCCAATTCCCTCCCCTCCCCCCCCACCCCCAACCCCCTCACACACACACTTTCCTTTAGGCTATCTTAGTTTATCAGCTAACTGCCCATTAATGTGGACAATAACACACCTTACTATAGTTAAAATGTAAAATTCAGTGGGGGCGAATTGCAGAATGAAAATGTTCAGGTATTGAATAATTGAACTTACAAACAGGAGCAGCATTTAGTTAACTAGATGTTAGTGCGTGCCCCACGATGGCGAGGAGAAACAGCAAGAGTGCTGATGGTAATCCAGCCTAAAATCGTTCCTTTTACACCATGGCCTTAGTTTAAATTAGCTACACAGTGTTCAGAGTGGATTGACTGGAGCTTGTGCTGCTTACAAAAAGCAAGGTATGTGATGTTTATTTGTGCCACTGCCTTATTTTTGAGCAGTTAATTCCACTGGCCTTTATGCTGAAGTTAATGTAGAGCCTTGCATCTGTTTATCAGGGTGAACCCCATAATCTGTACTTTCTTTAAGGTCTTATTGTGTACTGAAAGATTACTGTGAGCCAGTCACCGATTTGCAAACTTGAGGGAAGAAATGTATCTGGACATGCAATATAGTAGTATTTATCCATTCTACTCCCCTTTTGAAATTGACTTCAAAGGAACGGAATTTCAGAAGTAGAGCTCAAGGACTAAACATTACTATATTTCACAATTAAACACATGTAACCAAGGTCAAATTTTTCTTCTAGGATTTTGTATTGAAAGCCACAGAAATCCAACATCTTTGAATTTTAGTCTAATCTCAATTTTACAATGCAGTTCAGAATCAGTAGTTATGCTTTGACACCTTCATTCTAGTTTAGGGCACCATCATATATTGTGCCCTTTTAACTCCTTCACTGCTGAATATGCCATGTTTTTCATTTCTGCCAAGTCCTTGTTCCATACAGATGCTACATGGGAACTTTCATTGTAATTTTGTTGGGATTCAGACTGCAGGAAGTGAATCTCAATGACAATATAAAGTGAATGAGACAGTCAGTGAATTTGAACAACAAAGTGTATTATAGGGTGGACATTGGAATTGTACCCCCCCTTAACGTGGGAAATGTAATAGCTGTTTCTATAAATTTATTAGTCGAAGGGCTGCCTGATTTGTGTTCATCCAGGCTTGTAAATTCATCAGAATCTACCTTTGGCAAATGTCAGATTATGGAGTCACCACTGTTTTGGAAATGTTTTTCATCCTGGATGTTGATTCCGTGTGCTAACTAAAGCAGCAGTTTCACTTTAAAATGTCTCTATGCACCCAACTTTGTTTCTTCACCAAAATTATTGTTTCCTAAGTTCACAATGCAATGTGTGCTTCAGGACTGGCTGCATTCCACAACAGTGAAAAATAATAAAATAATAATTTTAAAGTATGAATGGTTTTATGATGAAATGTATGATGCTGGAGACAAGAATATTTTTATGATTGGCCGATTGGCTGTGTGGACAGTAGAAGACAAAAAAAAAAAATAGCAGAAATATCACTGCATCCTGAAATTATGGGGGTATTGGCTCTACTTATCGGTTTATCAATTTAGAAGTATTTTCCAATAACTTACATAAGTTTGATCTATTTCTAAAATCATTGAGTATAAATGACCATAAAACGGTTAAGATATTTTAACAAAATAGTAATTTATTATATTTTGGTATTCAGAGGTACAGAGGTGGTATTGTAAATCTAAATTTTTAGCCAATATGGCTTTAACTAGCCTCATGCAGTAAAACAAAATAGAAGTGGGCTGACTAGAAATTACAATACCCACTGATAGTTCTCATTAAATTTGTTTTCATTAGAAACATCAGATGCACCTGAAAAGAGCAATGTACCTTCGGAAAATACAGAGCGTAGCATGGAACCAAAGTCTTCTGTTGACCAGAGTTTAGTGAAGGATGATGCTGGGTTCCTGTGCTGGAAGAAAGGATGTAACCAGTTATTTAAGACTTCCACTGCACTTCAAGCCCATTTCAATGAGATTCATGCAAAAAGGCCCCAGCTACCAGTCTCAGATCGTCATGTCTACAAATACCGCTGTAATCAGTGTAGCCTGGCCTTCAAGACCATTGAGAAACTACAACTGCATTCTCAGTATCACGTTATTCGAGCCGCCACCATGTGCAGTTTGTGCCAGCGCAGCTTCCGCACTTTTCAAGCCCTGAAAAAGCACCTGGAGACCAGCCATCTAGAACTGAGTGAGAACGACATCCAGCAGTTGTACAGTGGACTTGGAGTCAACGGTGATGTTATGGTGCTGGGCGATGCAGCTCTTAGTGAAGATCAAGCCTTGGGGGCAGATGAGGATAAAGATGAAGAAAGTGATTCGGACGAGAAGCAAAGCCCTGTTGGAAGTGACTCTGGATCTGTGCAAGAGGATTCTGGCTCTGAGCCAAAACGGGCACTGCCCTTTAGAAAAGGCCCGAATTTCACAATGGAGAAATTCCTGGATCCCTCTCGACCTTACAAGTGCACAGTTTGCAAGGAGTCGTTTACACAAAAGAACATCTTGCTTGTCCATTATAATTCTGTGTCCCACCTGCACAAGTTGAAGAGAGCACTTCAGGAATCAGCTACTGGTCAGCCTGAGCCAACAAGCAGCCCAGACAACAAGCCTTTTAAGTGCAACACATGCAATGTGGCCTATAGCCAAAGCTCGACCCTAGAGATCCATATGCGTTCAGTATTGCACCAGACCAAAGCACGAGCAGCAAAGTTAGAAGCTGCCAGTAGCAGCACAGTGGGCAGCAGTACCATTATTAACCACAATAATACTTTAGGCTCGTCAACATCTAGTCCAAGTCCGAGTGGCAACAGCAATGGTAATACTGATGTTGGTGTAAGTGGGAGTGGATGTGGTGTTACATATAGTGCTACCTCTAGCTTAGGTTTAATAAGTGGAAACCAGACAACAGCCGATTCCTTTGCAACATCGACAGTCAGTAACTCTATTGCGAGCAGCATTACCACATCTTTAGAACAAAGAGATGCGAGCAAAAAGAAGATAGTGGACATGATAACATCTCGGCAACAAACGCAACAGCAACAGGCACAGGCCCAAGCACAGGCCCAAGCACAGGCTCAGGCCCAGGCTCAGGTACAGGCCCAGGTACAGGCCCAGGTACAGGCCCAGGTACAGGCCCAGGTACAGGCTCAACTACAACAAGAACTTCAACAAACGGCTCTCTTTCAGCCTCAGCTCTTCAACCCAGCCTTACTGCCACATTTTCCCATGACCACTGAGGCTCTGATGCAACTGCAGCAACAACAGTTGCTCTTTCCGTTCTATATTCCTGGGACGGAATTCCAGTTGAACCCAGAGATCAGCATACCAGTGAGCAGTGCTGCGTTAACAATGTCCGCAGCGAGCGCTTTGCTTGAAGATGTCAAACCCCACACTCAGAGTCTGCAGCACCAACTGCTTCAGCACGGGCAGCAGTCGTCTCTCATGCAGCAGCACGCTGCTCTCCTCCAACAAAGCCAACAGCTGGACAAGAAACCAAAAGCAACGATGAAAGACAAAGACAAGGATGGGCACAAAGACAAAGAAAACGCTGAAAGATTTGATGAAGGGTTGATGCTCAAGGACATTTCCTTGGAGGCACACAAGTCCAAAGATAGGAAAGACCAAATGGCAGTGAATGGCAATGAATCCTCCTTACTCCCCCCTCGTATTCCCTCCGATGCCCGCGGTAACGCCACCAAAGCCTTGCTGGAAAACTTTGGGTTCGAACTTGTCATTCAGTACAACGAAAACAAACAAAAAGTTCAGAAGAAAAGTAAAAGCGGCCTGTGCGACGATGTGGATAAGTTGGAGTGCGACACGTGCAGCAAATTATTCTCAAATATTTTGATCCTAAAGAGCCACCAAGAGCACGTGCATCAGCAGTTCCTACCGTTTGAAGAGCTCGAGCAGTTTGCCAAACAGTACAGAGTCAACTACGATAAACTGTACCCCCTGAGGCCACAAACTCCTGAACCTCCACCTCCACCACCGCCCCCACCCCCTCCACCTGCACCCACACCAGCATCTACTGCCCAGAATCTTACCACCACCACTGCCCCGCCACACACGCCTCCTGCTATTTCAACCCCACAGCCCTCTGTGTCAATCTCTCAGCTCACCAGGCCGATGGACCTGCCTATCTTTTCACCTCTTTTGATGCAGTCGCTGCCTTTGCAGTCTTTGCCATCGCAAATGTCCTCCCAGTTAACGTCTGTGGACTCCTTACCCACCGATCTGACTCAGTTCTATCAACAGCAGCTCAACCCCAATCTACTTCAACAGCAGCAGAACAAACGGCCGCGGACTCGCATCACGGACGATCAGCTTAAAATCCTCCGAGGGTATTTTGATATCAATAATTCCCCCAACGAGGACCAAATCAAAGAAATGTCTGACAAGTCAGGGTTGCCGCAGAAAGTGATAAAGCACTGGTTCAGAAATACTTTGTTCAAAGAACGACAGCGTAACAAAGACTCTCCGTACAACTTCAACAACCCTCCTGTTACATCACTTGAAGACATTAAGGTGGACTCAAAGCCACCCTCACCAGAGCCTGCAAGGGCTGAGTATTACAGAAGCAACCGGTCGACTCGGACGAGATTTACTGACTATCAGCTGCGGGTCTTGCAGGATTTCTTTGATGCCAATGCTTATCCAAAAGATGACGAATTTGAGCAACTCTCAAATTTGCTGAACCTCCCAACTCGCGTGATAGTCGTTTGGTTTCAAAATGCCCGGCAGAAGGCACGCAAGAACTACGAGAATCAGGGTGATGGCAAGGAGGGTGAGCGCCGCGAGCTGTCAAATGATCGTTACATTCGCACAAGTAACTTGAATTACCAGTGTAAAAAATGCAGTTTGGTCTTTCAACGTATTTTTGACCTCATTAAACACCAAAAAAAACTGTGCTACAAGGATGAAGATGATGACGGTCAATACGACAGTCAGACAGAGGACTCCATGGATGCGATGGAGATGATGGGACCCTCTGTTTCATCTTGTAGCACTGATTTGACCTCTGCTGTCTGTGGTTCACCGTCCGAGGCAACGGAAAATGTATCTCCTGGAAACCTGCCTCGCACCTCGACTCAGAAAGAGGAAGGTACGTCCAACCCGGAATTTCCTGAGGAGAAACCAAAGCAGTCCGAATCCCCTGATACACAGCAGCAGCAGCATTCACAAGAGAAGCTGTTACAACCAAAACCTGAGACACAGCAGCAGCAACAAGACCAGAAGCCACAAATAACAGCGCAGGTCCCATCACCGCAGCAGTCCCAGCCACAATGCTCCGTCTCACAGACCATCACGAGCCCGTCTCAGCTCTCCCACATTTCCTTAAACCCACTTCACACTTCAACGCCTCAGCAGCTTGGAAGCCTTCCTCCTCAAATGGTTCACTACCAGTGTGACCAATGCAAGCTGGCATTTCCAACCTTTGACCTTTGGCAGGAGCATCAGCAGCTCCATTTCTTGTCTGGACAAAACCAATTTGTCCATCCCCAGTTCTTAGACCGCCCAATCGAAATGCCCTTCATGCTCTTTGACCCCACCAATCCTTTGCTTGCCAGTCAGCTACTTTCCGGAGCTCTACCTCAGATTCCAACAAGCTCTGCTTCTTCACCTTCGACGCCAAATTCCGCTATGAACACTTTGAAAAGAAAACTGGAAGAAAAGGCAAGTGTGAGTCCCGGGGACAACGACAGTGGAAACAACGGGGACGAGCCTCAGAGAGATAAGCGCTTAAGGACGACCATCACCCCAGAGCAATTAGAGATTCTCTACCAAAAATATCTGCTGGATTCCAACCCAACACGAAAAATGTTGGATCACATTGCACACGAAGTAGGCCTCAAAAAACGAGTAGTTCAAGTTTGGTTCCAGAACACACGTGCTCGAGAGAGAAAGGGCCAGTTTAGAGCAGTTGGGCCCGCGCAGGCTCATCGGCGCTGTCCGTTCTGCAGAGCCCTCTTCAAGGCTAAGACAGCACTGGAAGCCCACATCCGATCCCGCCATTGGCATGAAGCTAAACGTGCTGGGTACAGCCTGATCATGTCCTCTGCTTTATTAACTGATAGCGATGGAGGAAACATATTGAAGGCAAACTCAATGGATTGCTCCAGTTTTGCCCAGCTTTCATCAATAAATAGCGACAGCCGATGCGCCAGTCTTTCACCTGTGAACAAAAGTGGAGAATTCTCACCCAAAGCTCTTCTCAGCCCGTCATCTATCAAAGTAGAGGGGCTTGAAGAATTTGACGGTCCTACAATTTCCTCAGTCAATTTGGGATATGACCAAACTAGGCTTGATAATGATGATTGTTCATCAATAAACACAGCTATTACTGACACTACAACTGGAGATGAAGCGAATGCAGACAACGACAGTGCAACTGGGGCAATGGCTGACTCTAAACCGGACCTCTATCAAACTGAGAGCCTTCAGAAGATGATGCAGTCATCAATGCAGGATAACGAAGACAGGATATCATCGGGCTTGGTCAGTCCATCGCTTAGTTATAATGCTAGGGAATTGGAAAATGAATATACAATTGATTACAGTGAGACATCAAGTCTTGCTGATCCCTGTTCGCCCAGTGCTGGGGGAAGCGGCTCCATGTCGAGGCTCATAGACGGGGAACGTCCAGGGCAGAAGCGCTTCCGCACCCAGATGACTAATCTCCAACTGAAACTGTTGAAATCCTGCTTCAATGATTATCGAACACCTACCATGCTGGAGTGTGAGGTTTTGGGAAATGAAATAGGACTGCCAAAACGAGTTGTTCAAGTGTGGTTCCAGAATGCTAGGGCTAAAGAGAAGAAATCCAAACTGAATATGGCAAAACACTTTGGTATTAATCAGTCGAATTATGAAGGACCCAAAGCAGGATGCACTTTGTGCGGCATCAAGTATAGTGCCCGGCTATCTGTTCGAGACCATATCTTTTCACATCAACATATCTTCAAAGTGAAGGAGACCATTGGAAGCCAGTTGGATAAAGAAGTTGAGTACATTGATCCTGCTACTGTCCGTCGGCTAATGGCTCAACAGGAACTAGATCGCATTAAAAAAGCTAATGAGGTTCTTGGTTTGGCGACACAGCAGCAAACACTTCAGCAGCAGGGCTTGTTTGATAATCCACCAGTACAAGCTCTTAATCTTCCTACTGCCTACCCAACCTTGCCAGGGATTTCGCCTGTATTACTGCCAGATGTGGGCAGTCCTTCATCTTTACCTGACTTTCCTTCATCTAATGCAGGTGGGTAGCATTAATAGTTTTAAGTTTACATATCATAGATATCTTGGTAGATTTCAATCTGATATTTGCCTACCATACAAATTTAACTTGTATCACCTGGAATCAAATCCAGCCCAAAAGATAGGATGAAGGTGTCCTGTCTCTAAAGGCTGCTCACAACAGGGTTAACTCAAATTGCAGAGAATATCAATGCACTCTAATAAATTGATACAAGTTTTAGGATATTTTGCAACCTAGAAAGCTCCAGAGTTAAGTGCTGGGAAATATTCTTCTGAAGTTGGTGTTGAGGTGCCTTGTCAGGATATGCCAGACCCACCCTAACTCTCTACAAAATTGAAAGTGTCTCATCACGCATTACCAACTTTTAATTTTGTTACATGTTCATGTAATAAGGTTGCCAATTCAGTTATCATCTTAAAGTGGGAGCCATATTTATAGAATGATCTCTCCACCAGGTAATCCTGATAGCAGCTGATTTTGATGAAAACAGTACTATACTATCCAACAGACTTGTTCTGTTTGATGTCGCAGATCTGGACATAGACTTAACTTTTATTTAAATGTGATAAATTCCAGACTATTGACACTTTTTACAACAGATCATCCATATCATGAAAAATATTATTGAACAGAACGGATTGCAAATAAAACCTTTTGATAAGGCCTTGCTCTCCTTTCTATACCTTATTCTCCTTTTTATTTTACAAATTGATGTTTTACTATTTTACTAAATGGCATTCAAAGAAATACTGCCATGTTATATTGAATTACGCATATAACCGGTATTTAAAATGCACTACTATTACTTCAGTCACTACAACTAACACTGCATATTTTACAGTGTATAGCAAAAGTAAACATTTTCTTAAGGTCAGAAACTTCATCACTTTCTTTAAAGAATTGCTTGATCTGGTTTGCCCCTCCATGTTTGGCATGTTCTATGCATGAATAAACTATAAAGTAAACTGAAATAATTGTATTTAACTCAAAACAGAGACAAATTTCATTCCAAATCCTGTGGCAGAGATATGAAATATCTCTTCAGGTGCACCCAAGGAAATGAATATTAGGATTGTTATTAGGTTCAACTATTCTGCAGGGGTTTTATCATGCCACCGTGGTTATCAGAATATAACAGGATGCTCAAACAATACAAATGGGGATTGCTGATGATTTAAAGCTTTAAACTTGCATATCAATCATCTGGTAACCTGAATTGGCTGTTATTTTTTAAAGAAACTCATTTTCATCAAACTCGACAGAGCAACTCTGCTCAGTCATAGTGGGCCACAGTATTGAGATTTTGTGCAGTGGTCTTGAAAACGTTTAAGCTACAGACTGTCTCCCTAACTTATCACTTTTCTATTGACCTTATGTGAACTCATCCCATGGGGTTATGCATATTTTTATACATCATTCTGCTACATTGCATGCTAACATCGCATTAGTTGGCACCAAACTATTAAAAGTAAAGTGCCTCATGAACAGGAAGAATCTACCACTTATTCAAATCTCTTAGCAGATTCCATTTCACATTTATGTGTGACTTGTGGTCTGTAATTTTCCCTGTTCATTGCTTACTTGAGCATGCTTATTATTACGTTAAAATTTTTAAAAATGCTTTAAAATTGGGGTTGACATTTATTCCTTTGATTTCTAGTCACTTTGTACCTCACTGAAGGGACAAGGGAGAAGTTCCACATAAACATAACTATTTTTTATATTTCATGCCCATCCATCATGTCTGATGCTGCATCGTTTGTGTTGCCATCCATCGCAGATCAGATCATCCCAGTTCCTTCACATTCCAGCAATGCTCCTTAGATAGTGTTCAGGTGCAGAATATTTCCCACCTCCTCTCCAATGTCTAAACTGCACCAATCACAATCCTTTGGGGTTCATTTGAGATGAGCTAATCCACCACAGCTTAATGTACAGGTCCTGCCATACTAACATCTTAACAATTAAGCCAATGTAAAACTTTCCAAATGACAACAAGATATCATTGTTAACTATAACTTGAACTACCAAATTTATGTGACTGCTAGCTAGCCTTTATTAGAGATTGTTAGTGGCAATAATTTGTGTGCAGCTAGTATTACATGAAATTAATACTATTAAGCATAATATTACATGAAAGCTCCCTGCCAACAGATCTTTACAGAATGAATTCTTAATAATACGACTAATAAGAGTAAGAACTGGATACTTCACCAGTCTTCAGTTTAAGATGCAACTTGGAGGACTAGTCACAGTGTACAGGATTCATACCACCTGAATGCCACTTCGGAAGCTGCAAAAGGCTTAGAAATGCTTACCTGGCATTAAGCCAATTGAACCTCAAAGCAGAACTAGTTAAAGCAGGAGAGAGTGCTACAACATATACATTAAAGTTTCAGAAAGGTAAAATATTAAATACTATTGCTTACAAAATAAAAAGGCATAATAAAAAATATAGTACGTTGGTTGAGCTGCAACTAACTACAGGCAGTTCTGCTATAAAGCGTGATTGCATAATGCAATTTGTATATAAAACCATTGATGGATTAAGGATCACTATTTGTATTACTTGAGCTGAATTGGTTATAAACACAATTTCAATAGGGAAGTAGAGAGGTGGTCTTAACTCGAAGGTTAAGATAAAAAGCTGTCTTGGAGATAAAAGTTTAGGGAAAACTTCCCATGAAACCTCCCTTCAGACACCGTTGCCTCTTATGAGCTAGATATCGGTTTCACCACAGGTGGCCATTGAAGTGACCAGCAATCATTTCTATTGACAAGTGCAATGATACTCTATTACCCTGATGTACAATACAGCCTTTAGCACTTTTAGCTAGCAGTAACTAGAATAAATATATTGCTATTGAAGGACCATTATTTTGGAAAATGCTGCAGAAAGAAAAACCATAGTTATTGTGAATTTGAAACGCTCTGGCAGCTAACCCCACATTTTATCCCATTGATGCAGTTGGTTTTAGAACATTATTCTCTATAACGCTAGGTTTCTTAGGAACACAACTGTTGTGTTACAGCCGAACTAAATACCTGTGGTGTGGAAGCACCAAATGGTACCAATATAGAGATTAAAGCCGAGCCACCTCAATTTCCCATGTGGCCCTGATCAGCTTGGTGTTAGTCACTTATTTTGTCAGTGCCCTGCAAGCTGGCTGAAAGATGTAAACAGTCTATTGCATTTGAAGAATTCCATTCATGCTAAAAGTTATACTCCATAAAAATGTAAAATGATCTGCCATGTTGTACAATAAATTGAAAGATTAATTTTTGTATTCCTTGGTAACCTTGTGGGCTTGAAAGTGTTTATGCTTGTTCTACTTTTTATTTTGTTTTTAGCTTTAACTTCTCCTAAATCTAACCTTTTGGGCATTCCTGCTTCAACTGTACCCTCCCCTGGCCTTCCAGCCACTGGACTGCCGAGCAAGCAAGCTTCTTCATTGACATCCCAGGCCCCGACACAGGCTACTGCTACAGCATCACGCCCGGCATCAGCCACCCAGCAGCAACAACCCGAACAACGTAAAAGCAAAGAGAACGAGAGGGCAAAAGAAAAGGAAAAAGATAAAACAGATCCTGCGTCCACACCGAACAAGGAGAAAAACGACAACACAGGCACGTCAGTGTCTCTTCCTGGCATGGAGTACGTGGTCGATCCAGCCCAGCTTCAAGCTCTGCAAACTGCACTGGCTTCTGATCCAACCGCCCTGCTCACCAGCCAGTTCTTGCCGTACTTTGTGCCGGGTTTTTCTCCGTATTACGCCCCACAGATTCCCGGAGCCCTTCAAGGAGGATACCTGCAGCCAATGTACGGCATGGAGGGCCTCTTCCCTTACAACCCAGCTTTGTCCCAAGCTCTAATGGGGCTGTCGCCAGGTTCTTTGCTGCAGCAATATCAGCAATATCAGCAGAGTCTACAAGATGCCCTCCAGCAGCAACAGAGGCAGTTGCAGCAGCAGCAGCAGCAACAGCAGCAGCAGCTCCAGCAACAGTTGCAGCAACAGCTCCAGCAGCAGCAGCAGCAGCAACAACAACAACAACAACAGCAACAGCAGCAGCAGCAGCAGCAGCAGCAGCAGCAACAGCAACAGCAGCATCAACAGCCAAAGCAGCAGCCTAAACCAAGCCAAGTCCCCGCCCCACAACTAACAACTTCCCCAGACAAAGAATCCGCCAAAGAATCTACCAAAACAGAAGAGCAAGCCAGTGCTCCCAGAGAACCATCCCTTCCAAAACCTGAAGAACGACAACAAACAGAAAGCAAAAGTACGGACTCGCTTGACCTGTTCATTGTTCCAAAGGTGCAGTACAAGTTGGTCTGTCGCAAGTGTCAGATGGTTTTCACTGATGAAGAGACAGCCATGAGCCACCTGCAGTCAATATGTTTCTTCGGTCAGTCTGTGATAAACCTGCAAGAGATGGTGCTTCGTGTTCCCATCAGCACCTACCACTGCCTGGCCTGTGATACTACACTGAGCGGGGATGAAGCTCTAAGTCAACATCTCGAGTCAACCTTGCACAAACACAGAACAATCAAACGAGCAGCAAGATATGCCAAAGAGCACGCTAGTTTATTACCTCACTCAGCCTGCTTCCCCGATCCTAACACCGCATCTACCTCGCAGTCTGCCACTCACTCTAACGACAGGCCCTCCTCCAGCCTCTCCCCCCATGCCTCCATAAAATCTTGGCCTAACATTCTTTCCCGAGCCTCAGTCAGGAAGCCCTCTTCTTTACCTTCTCTCTCCTCATCTTCAACAGTTACCTCAAGTTCATGCAGCACCTCAGGGGTTCAGACCTCTATACCAACAGATGGCTATTCAGATGAGTCTGACAGTGAGCTCAGCCAGAAGTCAGATGGCCTGGATTGCCCGCTGGAGGGTCCAGATGACCCCAGTTGCCGCAGAGACAGTAGTCTGACTAGTGTAGGAATGGACACCTTCAGATTGTAAGCTTGAAGATGGACAATATGATTAATAAAAAAATACAAAACAATTTCAAAAAAGACTAACTGCAATTCCAAAGCTTCTAACCAAAAAAATAAAATCTTTCAGGATTGTTGTCTCATATTGATATGCTGGCAACATCTAAACCTGTTACACTGGTTGCTAGAAGGTACAATGGTTAGCTGAGCAATGACAGAAACCAGAAAGCAATGAACTGCCTCAATTTAATTACAGTGGTCTTTGAACCTGAAACCCTTTATTTCCCCAGTGCAAACATGTCCTAAGTTGATAGCACAGCAGACGTCAGCATGTACCTTATGGGATGACAATCCACCATTTACAGTTTAGATTTCTTGCTATGTAAGCATTCGGATACCAATGGCTAGCTAAAAAAATGTAATGTCTTGTATTCTCAGGTCAATAGCTCACACCTTGTTCTGTTTTCTGAATCATATTTTGCTTTTGTTTCTTTTTTTTTTCTGTTTTTATTTTTTTTGTTCCAGGCGATGATTTTTTTTTTTCTCCAAAACTGGCAGAAAGTATTGAAAGAGTTGAAAAATATGAAACACATCTTAACTGGGGATTTACAAAGAATAGCTCTTCTGCTGTATAATCTGAGGGATAATTGAGCACTCCCATTGCCACCAAAACACAAGAGTGTTGAGGACTTGTAACTGAGATAACAATGAGTTTAAAAGAAAAAACTAACTTTCTGTATTTATGATAGATATGAACATTTTGGTGTTGAGTAGTTGTCGCATTGGAAATGACCTAAACAGTATGGTAGATTGAAAACCTTTGTGTACATTAGCTTTTGTATTGTCCAACAGAAAGCTCTTCATTTTGATGTTGTCTTGTTCATTCCTGTAGGGTAGATTGAATCAAGTTACTGGTCTATGCTTTTCTGTCGTATTCCTTCCTTTCCCACCTTCCCCTTCCAACCTTGACACCTTCCTTAACGCTCACCTTCCCCTCTGAAGGTGGTTTGCTCTAGTTTTATAGAAGGAAGAAAAAAAAAGTAAATTTAAAGATTTTTTGTGGATAGGGTCCTTTTCAATTTTTTTGTGAACCTTTAAGGAACATAATGATTATTTACCTGTGTCTGTAACCTTTGTGCACTTACCTCTCTGCTTTTGTAGATGCTGTGGAAATTTTTCCTATGAAGCAGACATTTGTTTTTTGTGTAGTGTGGCAGCAGTCTGGGTTTTTTTTGGGAGGGGGGAGGGAGGGAGGGAGGGAGGAAATTAATTATTTTTTTCTTTGACATAAGAGAAAAAATTCTCGCGCTTTAACAAAATCCAAAGACATACACTTTCACCATTGGTGCATAAAGGTGAAAAGAGGCATCTTTATACTTGAGAATTTGTTCTTCTGATTTAATAAAAATTTAACAAAAAAGGAATGGTAATATCCAGGTCACAGCCATTGCTTCTTCTGCAAGCAAAGGAGTGGCTTAAGACAAAACAAATAAAAATACCAAAAAAAACTTTTTACTTAAAGGTTTGTCCTTGTATTGTGGAATAAGTGCAGTGATGGTTAGAAGACACTGCTCCTACCAAGGATATCAGATAGTGATCTTTTAAAAAAAATGTCTTTGTTATTTGGGCACTTGTTATGTACATCTCTGTAGTTACATTAATGTCAAAAAAATTCATTACTAGCATAAAAAGGTCTGAACTCTTTTTAAAAAAAATCTTTTTTTGCTGCAAATGTTGTAGTCACACAATAGATGCTTGCTCATATCTTGCTTTTTGCGAAGCTTTACTGGAAACAAATAAATCAGTTTTAGCCCCTGCTTTTTTGATATTCCTTTCTTCATCTTTCTGTTGCAAATGGAACATTTTTAGACTGTGAATACACCTTCCCATGGTTCAGTTTGGCTGATGCTTTTACTAGTCAAAAGCCAACAAAAATTGCAGAACTCCAGTTCATTCCAAACTATCAACTTGGAGTTTGTTGCAGGGACTGATACTTTGTTTTAAAATCTTTTTTTTGTTGTTGTTTTATTTTGTTTGAAGTAGTCAATAAGCTGTTGTACATATTCATAATCAGGCTTGTGCACAGTGCAAAAATGATTTTTTTTGTAATATTAACATGCAGATAGTATAACTCTTTGGTTTCAGAGATAACAGAAGTTTAAATCACATTTAAAAGTAGGCCTATTTTACATAAAGATAACGTTCAAAAACGCAAAATTCAAATTCTTTTCTAAATGAGGTTAAGAAAAAAATAGCTCCCACAAGATGAAAAATTTTATTCCAAGGTTGTACAGTTTTTGTTTTTTGTTTTGTTTTTTGATGTGATTCTATGAAATATATTCGGCATTTAACTGTTAATTTGTATGTTAGTATGTTTCTGTATCATATATAATTTTCCTCATTAACTGTTAACATTTTAACACTAGCATTATATTTTAAATACTGGTTTGTTTTATGTTTTTTATCTTTATATACTATGACATGGCCTCTTAAGGTGCAATTTTCTGGTTTGTATTTTCTTGGAACTCTGACCTTTGTTTCCAAAGTCTGTTCAGTAGCACTTGTACTCTACCATTTACAAAGACTAATAATTGTGTGGGTCAGGCTACCCAAGTTTTACAGTTAAACGTAGCAAGACGTACAGGTGAAAAGTGGACGGAACATATTTGCATCTAAAGGCACCACCAGTACTGAAACACGGAGCTGGAAAAAAGCACTGAGCAGTTTTTTGAAAAAAAATTATTTAACTATATATGAATGTGGCCAAAGCTTTAAGCAATGAGAATGGTGCCGCATTAAAAGTGTCCATTTTTTTGTGGCATGGGAAAAGAATAAGACAAGAGAAGCATTAACACAAGTCAGCATACTTGATGTATCTAAGTTCTTGGACAATAAAGAAGATTATTGTCGTTCTTGTGGAGAAACTGCCCACTGTGAACAGCATTGACTTTTACATCTTGGGCAACTTTGGAAACATTAACCCTGAGGTGAAAGAGGTATCTCCAGCCTTGCAATGTACAAAAAAAGAGCAAGTTAAACCAAAAATGATGTTCTTGATGTTTTTTCTATAATGTAGTCTTGTTAGTTTTTTTGTTACTGTAACAACGAAAAAATTTCAACTGTACCAAAATCATGGAAACTAACAACCACATGGATTTCGAACTTTAAAAATTTTGTCACAAACCTTGTTGTCATAGTTAAGTTGATTGTAGATGGTAATTGAATATACTCCTTTGAAAATACTTCATCAAGTATGTTTCTTGCTCATTGTGATACATTAAAAAAAACCAGTATGAGCAACACTTGTTGTTTGGCTAAGTTATTCAAACATATCAACGTCACTTTCAAAATGGTACGGATGGAAAATGGAATATTATGTAGTTCGCTTTCATCTGTACGTGGGAAGATCTGAAGGCTACAGACAAAAAGGTATCATATGAATACATTTGTTGACCTGGCCGTATCGGGATATTGCACAGCTCAGTGTACTTTGGGCAGAATTCTCCTCCTCAGTTGCAGCAATATTATAGCTAGATGGTCATGATACCAACTTTTCACTTCATCGTATAATTAGTAATGTTGCACACCACAATTGACTGTTACAAAAGCTGCATAGTATACACAGCATTTCTTTGTAAATGCACCATTCAATTTCCACAAATCCACACTCCCGTTTACATTCACGGTTGCTAAGACTACAGAAATACTAGATAAGCCACCAGCATCTAAAACCCACTTGCCCACATGTTTTAGCCATGTGTTGATCATTAAGGTAATGTAGTGAACGTCAGCTCCAATCTTCGCAAGGCAAAAATATGCAGAAATACTTTACGATTTACCAGTAAGGCACCAAACTCAAGCTCTTTTGTCATGCTAATAATCCTTTCATGTCCATGTGGTAATATATTACAATATGACATATGCTTACCATATGGAAATCATTATTAACTTTAAAAATTGCAGCAAGAGAAAATAGGACTGGATGATTACCATGATGGAAGTCATTGGGAAGATTGGTAACCTGAAATATTAATTAGTGAACACCTTTGACTTAACAGATTGTACAGAGGTGGGATTAACTCAATTAAGATGTGAATCAAAGACAAAGTCTTTGAAATATGTGTACTTATGATGTCTTCAAAAAATACTTTTTGAAATCACATCTACAAATTCCAAAATTGACACTAATCACATTCCCACTCTCTTTTTGCTATCAGTCAGATGCTGCCATTATGTAAAAGTCCAGTTAACAATTTAAAGGCCAACAGAGAACAGGTAAGAAATATCCTGGTGGCTCAGTACACATCACATCAGTAACAAAACATTACTATCTGTTCTGAGCCATCTTCCAAATTAAGTAAAGTGCACTCTGAAAATTAAAACAAGTTCCCAGGCTGATGATAGACACAAAATGCTGGAGTAACTCAACGGGACAAGCAGCATCTCAGAACAGAAGGAATGGGTGATATTTTGGGTCGGGTCTCGACCCAAAATATCACCCATTCCTTCTATTCAGAGATGCTGCCTAAACCGCTGAGTTACTCCAGCAATTGGTGTCTGCCTTCGGTGTAAACCAGCATTCCTACACAGGTTCCCGGGCTGTCCAGTAGGGCAAGGTTCTTGAATAACCTGGCCATGTGGCCTATCTGATACAAAGCCCAAACAACAGCAGAAGTGGTCTCATACCATTTGATTATAGTCAGATCACGAGCATGACATCCTGGCCATATTCCTGCTCTCCTGCTGAACATTTAAAATCACTTTCCATAAAAGCAATACCAAAACAAAAATGTTAAACATTATAACGAGAATACGGTTGTGTTTGATAGATTTTTACAGTACATTAACCTCCAGATTTCAAATTAGTTTGACTATTGCAATCGAGCATTATTTTGTCAGGGCAACTGCAATAGAATAGCACTTGGCAGAATAGACATCTTTATAAGGCTTATCGTGGAGAAAGTTGATCTTCTGCCAAAAACAAGAGGAACATTCGTGTGTAGACAGGCATATAATAAAGTTGGTGTTAAGTGTTATTTTACTGCCACTCTTTCTAGTACATTTTAAGGACAACTCTTCACAGTGGATCAGAAAATCAAGCATCAATGACAACAATTAAACAACGACTGTACACTGAAAGGTTTAACCTTTATAGTATCCGTACCTTAAGATACACTGTACACTTAGCCCAAATTCACCAAGACACACACTCTGATTCTCAGATGCTGCTATGTTTCTATCTGAAGATTCAAGGAAGATGGAGATACTATCATATCATATCATATATATATACAGCCGGAAACAGGCCTTTTCGGCCCACCAAGTCCGTGCCGCCCAGTGATCCCCGTACATTAACACTATCCTACACCCACTAGGGACAATTTTTACATTTACCCAGCCAATTAACCTACATACCTGCACGTCTTTGGAGTGTGGGAGGAAACCGAAGATCTCGGAGAAAACCCACGCAGGTCACGGGGAGAACGTACAAACTCCTTACAGTGCAGCACCCGTAGTCAGGATCGAACCTGAGTCGACGGCGCTGCATTCGCTGTAAAGCAGCAACTCTACCGCTGCGCTACCGTGCTCAAATGTGTATAGGAAACTGCATCCTCTCCCCCACGGGTAGACAAATAGATGAACAATGTTAGACTCTTTTCACCCTGGGCCTGCCTGCAGTATCAGGTGAAGAATAATGACCCAAGCTGGATGGCCAAGGTAAGGAACACAACTTACATCCATCTTACACAGTCCTTACCACATCTACCTTACCACAGTATTCTCACACTATATGCCCCCAATTTAGGATCATTCTTCTCCAATTACAATATTACTAAAGTTTCTGAATCCTCCACACTTTGTACTTGCTGCTTTCTCAAGCACACTCCTCACCTTGCCTGTACCATCTTTCTCACATCACCTCCACTACGCAAACCCCACAACGATAATCTCACACCCTTTCACCAGACCACATGCGAACGAACCATCTCCCTTTCCTTTTGCAGTTCAGTTTCAGGGGAGGGAGAAGGACGTGGATTAATAACCCCGGTTTCCATTTCTCATTCGGAGAGACGACATGGAACATTGAGAGGCAGAAGATCATCAGAGATACCCTCCATTGATTCTAGTCATCTTAATCCAATGGCACGGTGGCGCAGCGGTAGAGTTTGCTGCCTTGCCGCCAAAGTCAGCGCCGTCGACCCGGGTTCGATCCTGGCCATGCGTGGGCTTTCTCCTAGATATTCATTTTCCTCCCACACTCGAAAGGCGTACAGGTATGTAGGTTAATTGGCTTCGTAAATGTAAAAACTGTCCGTAGTGGGTGTAGGATAGTGTTAATGTGCGGGGATCGCTGGTCGGCGCGGACCCGGTGGGCCGAAAGGGCCTGTTTCCGTGCTGTATCTCTAATCTAAACTAAACTAAACTTTGATTTTCTTAAAATAGATGCAAAAAGCTGGAGCAACTCAGCGGGTCAGAGAGCATCTCTGGAGAGAATGAGTAAGCGATGTTTCGGGTCGAGACCCTTCTCGCCCCGAAACATCACTTATTCCATCTCTCCAGAGATGCTCTCTGACCCGCTGAGTTACTCCAGATTTCCGTGTCTATCTTCAGTTTAAACCAGCATCTGCAGTTCCTTCCTACACATTTAATTCGCTTAATCCAATTAAGATTTCAGTTATCTTAATCCATTTTCAGCATTGTTTGTCCAAAAAGTTTATCTCACACAAATAATGCGTAATAACATGTGCTGCATTGAGCTGCCACACATTTGACTGTAGCCATCCAAGTCATTAACATTTAACCCTTGTTCCTCTGCCTTTTCCAGGTGTATCAGAAGAGGATGAGGGCCCAAATGCAGCAACAAAATAAGAGGTGGATAGCCCTCCTGACCATGTGCAACCTCTGGATTTTGTTCTTGCTGACACCACCTTTGCCACCCCCATCTTCTGTTGGTTGGTCAGCCACATTGGTTTGCACCTGGGGGATTGTCGCATCCAAAAAACAAGATAAGGCAATCCAGCTTGCAAAGGATGAGCTTGAAACCAGGGAGTGCTAGAACGAGGGGGAGCAAGAGCAGATTCAAAATGTCAATCTTCAGAGGAAAGTCTATGGCTCTGTTAATTTGCCAACCAGCAACCTTGTACTCAAGGGACTGCGGATGCTGGAATCTGGTGCATCAACTCAGTGGGTCAAGCAGCAACTGTGGAGGCAGCAATGGTAGAGGCTTTGGGTCAAGACCCTGGATGAGGACTGAGAGTATTGAAGGAAGGTAATCAAGATAAAGAGGTGAGACCAAGGAGTGAGGCAAAGGCGGAGAGGTGGTAGATGGATCCAGGTGGGGTGGGAGAAGATGGGCAGGTGGGTGAGAGAGAGGAGGCATGTTTTGAGACAGAAGCTGGTGAGTAATAGACAGTAGACAATAGGTGCAGGAGTAGGACATTCGGCCCTTCGAGCCAGCACCACCATTCACCGGTGTCATGGCTGATCATGCACAATCAGTACCCCGTTCCTGCCTTCTCCCCATATCCCTTGACGCCGCTATCATTGAGGGAATAGAGAGGCAGGTGGGGGGAGAGGCAGGGAAAGACCGAGGATCAAAGGTAATAAGTGGAACCCAGTAAGGAAGGGATGCTGGGCAGATGGAGCAAGGTGGGGGAGGTGATAGGGAGGTGTAGGCTAAGGGGGGAGGGGGGAAGTGAAACTCAGATGGACAGGTGTATGCATGGGTGGTGGGCAGATGGAGCAAGGTGGGGGAGGGAAACAAATTTACAAAATCAGAGGGACAGGATGAACAAAGGGAGAGAAGCTAATCAGCAGGAGAAGAAAAGGAACACAGATGCGGTCTACCTGACATGAGAAAAGATAAATGTTCATTGCACTGGCTTGTCTGCTCTCTAAATGAAACATGAGGTGTTGTTCTTTGAGGTGTTGTGTCTGACAGTGGAGAAGGCCGAGGATGGGCAGGTTAGTGTGGGGATAGGAAATGGAGGAGAGGCACCATGCATTCAGAAGCTGAAGATGGCCAATGACAGAGCACAGATGCCCCGCGAAACAGTTGCCTTGTCCGTGTTTAGTCACAGGAGGCCTCATTGAGAGCACCAAAGTCCATAGACAAAGTCGATAGAGATGCATCGTGGATCTCTGCCTCATCTGGAAGGTGTGTTTAGGTCATTGGATGGTGGTAAGGGGGGAGGAGTAGTGATAAGTGTTTTGACTCCGACAGTCTGAGAGGAAGGTGCCTAGGAACCACAGACGCTGGTTTACAAAAAAACGATACAAAGTGCTGGAGTAACTCAGCAGATCAGGCGACATCTCTGGAGAGCACGGATAGGTGAACATGTATCCAGAGAATATGATAGTCTCTTTTCATCTCTGGCGTTTGTCCAACTATCTGACAATCAGGACCCCTCCTCACCTGTATCCACCTATCGCTTGCCAAATTTTGTCCTGTCGCCACCTTTTTTTCGGATTCCTCCCTCACCCTCTACTACAATCATCTAAGGAAGGATCCTGATCCAAGACATCGACTATCCATATTCTCCAGAGATGCTATCTGATCTGCTGAGTTACCCCAACACTTTGTGTCTTTTTGGGGGGAACATGTACGGGTGGGGATATATGAGCTGTACCAAGGAGCCACCAAGAGAGGGGTCCTTGCAGAAAGCAGAAGGAGTGGGTGGGTGGGGGGGGAGGGGTGGGTCGGGGGGTGGAGACTGGTGGTAGGATCCCATTGCAGCTGGTGGAAATGGCGATGGATTTTGCACAGCATGGGAGAGTATGGAGTTGAGCACCAGCTTGTCTGCAGAATATTTGTGCTGATCGCAGAAACGTGTCTGCTGAGGATGAATTTGATCAAGTCGGCGGTTCAGTTCTGCAAGCATCTTGTGTTAGCAATGTAAACTCACACTCCTGCCATTTCTGCATGCCAACATTGATGGCTTTTAAAACATGGGTCGCATTATTCACACATCAGTCCGGCATTGTTTCCACGCAGAACGGAATATGTGACGGGGTGTGTGTCCATGGGAGTAGTCCTGATAAATTGGGAAAGGTAGATTTTGTCGTTTTCTCTCATAAGTCCCATGTCCGCACCCTGCCTGTCTGGGTGTCAGAAAGCCCCAGTAACGTAGATGCCTAAAACCAAGACCTTTTAAACCAGGTCAACCAGTTCAGTCTTTTCATAACCTCAGTAGATAATCAGCAGTCTTTCACTTTCATACTACAGACTCCTCATAAGAGAACCAGACTAGGCAAAAAGAGAGCATAAGATACACATTAGGGCTATCCTGAGTTTCCACAGCTGAAGAGTGACCTGACCGAGATCTTAAAGATTATAAAAAAGGCTTTGAAAGAGTGGTTGTAGAGCAGATGTTTCCACTTGCGGGTGAGGCCAGATTAGGGGCCATAAACATCAGATAATCACTAATAAGGCCATTAGGGAATTTAGGAGAGACTCCTTTACCCAAAGTGCAGTTATAATATGAAGCTCACTACCCAGTTAAAACAAATAAATTTAATAATGGAGATTTGGATAAGTACATTGAGAGAGACAGCACAGGCTTGTATGCTAATTGAGTTAGATGAAAAGGGAGAAGGATGCGTTGCAGACTCCAACATAGGCCCGTTGTGCAGCATAACCTGTTTCCATTCTGTAAGTACTTTTGTGCAGAAATAATCTAGGCCCCCGGTAAGGAAAGCAAGTTAAATGAATAACGCCCATTCCCCATCACAAGCCCCAAATCACGGCACGATCCTCAGCAACAACAGTTTGCTTTGCTGAGAGCTGCTAAAGTTAGCCATTGCTGCAAGATTGCACCATATTGTCAAGACTGAAATGGACACAAGATGGAGGACCACATTCATTTGAATGCCCAATATAATGAGTATATCCTTCTAAATATAGTTTTCTGGGGGCTGGCCATGTTGTAAAATCCGGCATTGATTGACCAAGCCAACCTACCCTTGAGAAAGCAAGCCTTGAACTGCAACCGTTTTTCATGGGACTTATGAAGCTACTTCCATAGTGCTGTTGGGAAGAGTGTTCCAAGACTAGCAGCAATGAAGAAACAGCAACATAATTCCAAGTTGGGGTCATGTGCAACTTGGGGGGGAACTGTGGATGGTAGTTGGTGCATGTATCCACTGCCATTTCACTTTCTTGATAAATAGAGGTCACAGTGTTTGAGAAGTACTGTCAACTAGCTGAATGGTCTGGCACACATTGTTGTCAGGGCAGTGAATGGAGTGAATGTTTAAGATGGCAGATAGGGTTCCCATCAATGAATTAATGAATTAATACTTTATTGTCACATGTGACAAGTCACAGTGAAATCCTTTGCTCGCATGCCCAAGGTATACAAATAGTTGCCCATAAAGGGCGCTTACAAAGTTACAAAGTACCCCCACGCTAGGTCCCCCTTTGTTCTCCCCCCCCCCTTTACACCATCCCCCCACATCAGGTCCCCATTGTTCTTCCCCCTCCATCTCTCATGGCGGTCCCACCAAGCCGAGTCCTCCTTTGTTCCTTCCAAGTGGGCTACACTCATTCAGATACATGGAGATGTCTATCATGTCCCTGGCTTGTGGCTGGTGAGTGGTGGAAAACATCCTTGGGGTATCAGAAGATGATACATTCTCCACATGATACCTAGGATTTGACCTTTTATACCTTCTGCCTGACAGGAAAATGGAGAAAAGAGAATGACCGGGGTGTGAGTGGTCCTTGCTTAAGTTGGCTGCTTTCCTGAGGCAGTGTGAAGTATAAATTGATTTGCTGGGGGAGGGGAGGGGGGGGGGAGGGGGAAGGTGAGGGTGGCTAGTGCAATGAACTGGACTGTGTTCACAACTCTCTACAAGTTCTTGAGGTCTTGGGTAGAGCAGCTGCCTCACCAAACTGTGGTGATGCATCCTTTGGTACTTCTGTAGAAATTGGTAAAGGTCGTTGGAGACATGCAGAGTTTTCACCACCATTGGGTACGGGAGGACTACAGAGCATGAATCTGATCCATTGGTTGTGGACAAAATACAAGTAGTTTGGGTTTTTTTGTTCAATATTCCCACAAGGGCGGCACGGTAGCACAGCGGTAGAGTTGCTGCTTTACAGCGAATGCAGCGCCGGAGACTCAGGTTCGATCCTGACTACGGGTGCTGCACTGTAAGGAGTTTGTACGTTCTCCCCGTGACCTGCGTGGGTTTTCTCCGAGATCTTCGGTTTCCTCCCACACTCCAAAGACGTACAGGTATGTAGGTTAATTGGCTGGGTAAATGTAAAAAATTGTCCCTAGTGGGTGGGGGATAGTGTTAATGTACGGGAATCACTGGGCGGCACGGACTTGGAGGGCCGAAAAGGCCTGTTTCCGGCTGTATATATATGATATGATATGATGATATGATACAGCGCGGAAACAGGCCCTTCAGTCCACCGGGTCCGCGCCGACCAGCGATCCCCGCACATTAACACCATCCTACACCCACAAGGGACAATTTTTACATTTACCAAGCCAATTAACCTATCAACCTGTACTTCTTTGGAGTGTGGGAGGAAACCGAAGATCTCGGAGAAAACCCACACAGGTCACAGGGAGTGGTCGTGCATAAGTCAGATGTTTGCTTTCTGTAGGACTCGCATATCATTCACTCTTTCCCCACTTATCTCACAAGCCTCTTTACATCGGCGTGGCTTTTCACCCCTGGTCCTCCCATTTCTATGACAGACTGACCACCACATCAGTAAAGGAGACTATTCATTTACACAGTGTGTAGGAAGGAACTGCAGATGCTGGTCTAAACAGTAGACACAAAAAGCTGGAGAAGCTCCAGATGGAGGTCAGGCAGCATCTCTGGAGAAAAGGAATAGGTGACGTTTCGGATCGAGACCCTTCGTCATACTTCAGACTGATTCATTTACACAGATTCTACTGCACAAAGAGCTTCAAGATTCCAGAATCTACAATGTGTCACCTTAAGGAAGCCAACAATTTGGTACCACTTACCAAAATTCAACACAAATGCGGCTCTTCTATCACTTTAAATAGTGTGCCTTCATTGTTGGTGTCAAGGAATATTGGTTGTGCTACCATGTTGGCAAAACAAGTCTTAACCAGACACAGCATCCTAATAATATATCAAGGAAGCTCCTTTAGACCACTAAAACTAATCTAATCCAGAATCTCAATCAAGGAAATTCGGTGTTAAGGATAAGATACTGTGACTAATGGATTACAGGTTCTACAGGCCACACTTCCAGGTTTGTAATTTTGTTTTTAAATAAATCCCCTTACGGTGACAGTCTCCAGAAGTTTTGACTAAGTCTGCTGGTTAGGTTGGACCTAATTTTAGGAATTGTGCTTTCAACAGGTAGAAGGCAGCCGTCGGCAAAGATTTAAGGCCAAGAATCTTATTTGAAAATTGCTCAAAAGGTTGGCGCTGCAGAAA
This sequence comes from Rhinoraja longicauda, assembly GCF_053455715.1. NCBI lineage: Eukaryota > Metazoa > Chordata > Chondrichthyes > Rajiformes > Arhynchobatidae > Rhinoraja > Rhinoraja longicauda. The sequence goes on from NC_135958.1 coordinate 36,019,451, forward strand.
CAAAGATCACCTTGATGAGTCTTTATCGAGAGTTGGTCGCAGAATTTCTCTATTCATTAAATTCCTTTCTTCAACCATGTCACGCCATGATGGAGCACATAACAAATTGCTGGAAGAACTCGGCAGATGCTGCCTGACCCACTGAGTTGCTCCAGCTACCTCGCTGTGTGCCCAAGGTCACAGCATCTGCAGTCTCTTTTGTCTCCATCAGACTCCGATGGGATTGACACTTCAGAAATGTGCAGGATATGTCCAGGCGATTTGTCGGTTGACTTCGAGGCAAAGTCCACATACGGCTGACAAATAGCTTCACTGTTTTTTTGAAGTGATTGTTTTGAAGTGATTGAAGTGGAGCCTCGAGGCGATGGGGCCTCGGCGGTGGTGAAGCCTCGCAGTGGCGGCGAAGCCTCGTGGGTCAACCCGCGGCCAATAAGAGCGGAGGGGGACGGCCGTGAGGGGAAGAACGATGGAGGAGCTGGAGTGGGGGGGACCACTGTGACGGAGGAGAAAGAACAATGGACAATGGGGAAGGGAGGGGGGTGAGGGTGGGAGAACAATGAACAATGCAGACCCGTCCTGGGGCAATGGCTGCGGGGAGGGAGGGAGAACAAAGGAGGAGCCGGCGTACTTTGTAACTTTGTCAGCGCTGTCAGTGGCCGCTACTTGTACGCCTTGGGTTTGCAAGCAACGAATGTCACTGTGCCTTGTCACATGTGACGAAGAACTATTCCATTCCAAAACGTTTTTACAGCAATTTTTTGTCCAATAAATAGGTTGCTACAATTTGAACTTCTCTTCCTGCTACATTCTGAATCTAACAATCATATTTATACATCACAAAATGAGAGCCAAGCCACAAGGCTCATACACCAAATTATTCATCTCAATTGACCTGTACGTGTTGGTCATTGACAGGCCAGCAATAGAACTGACCATGTTAAGATCGCGGGGATCGCTGGGCGGGGCGGACTTGGTGGGCCGAAAGGGCCTGTTTCCGCGCTGTAGAATCTAAATCTAAATCTAAAAATCTAAAAAAATGGGTGGCACAATGGTGCAGCTGTAGAGCTGCTATAGTGGAGCTGTTGCCTCACGACACTAGAGACCCAGGTTCGATCCTCACTACAGGTGCTGCCTGTGTGAAATTTGTACCTTTTCCCTGTGACCATGTGAGTTTTCTCTGTTTACTCCGGTTTCCTCCCAAGTTCCCAAGACGAAAAGGTTTAACGGGTTAAGAGGGCGGTTAATTGGCTTCAGTAAGCCCATCGTGTGCAGACGTGAAAGCGGGATAACATAGAACTAGTGTATGGATGGTCGGCATGAACTCGGTGGGCCAAAGGGCCTGTTTCCACACTACCTCTCTAAACTAAAAGAGAAAATTAATTAAGGGTGAAAATCTTTTGGAAAGAAGGAATCACTTGCATTTTGTTGCCAATTTTCAAGATCCAAAGATGTAAAAATCAAGTATTTTGCAGTTTAGTCAATGGTGTAAAATATGAAATATAGCAGTCAATTTTTCACACAGCAAGCTCTCACAAACACACATTTTAATGGCCGTCTGTTTTGTAACTTGGATTGGTACCATTTGGCTATGACACGAGATGCCACGTGCTATTCAGACAATAGTATTGAATTGAACAGAATAAAAGATTTTACACGTTGATAACTTCACGTATATACCAGTGTATAAACAGAAGACATTAAAAGACCCAGAGTTTTAATCTCATAATGGGTGGCACCGTAGTTTAGTGGAGCTACTGTCCTACAGCATCAGAGACCTGTGTTTGATCCTGACCAAAGGCGCTGTCTGTACGGAGTTTGGACGTTCTCCCCGTGACTGTGTGGGTTTTCTCCGAGATCTTCGGTTTCCTCCCACACCCCAAAGAGGTACAAGTTTGTAGGTTAATTGTCTTGGAATAAAATGTAAAATTGTCCCCAGTATGTACAGTGTTAATGTGCGGGGATCACTGGTCGGTGCAGATTCGAAGGGGCGAAAGGCTTGTTTCCATGCTGTATCTCCAAACTAAACCAAAAAACTCAACTAAACTCCAGCATTTTGTGTCTACCTTCAATTTAAACCAGCAACTGCAGTTCTTTCCGAGACATAAAAAATTAAACTAATGCTTAATTTTATTTGCCTAAAAATCTTTTTTAGTATTCATTGGATTACAACCATTTAAATGGTGGACAAGTAACTTCTATGTGATTGCATTAAGCAATTTAGTCAGAAGAAATAAGGTCCTATAAATATCATTAGCAATTCTACATAAGGCACATAACTCTTTTAAGTTATCCCGGAATTCCTAGTTTTCAGAATATATAATGCAATTTAGACTAAAAAGCACCACACTTCTCAAATAAAAGCAGGCATCACATGAATTTAAAGTTAAGCAATAAAGTATTCTATTTTTTTGTATTCTACTTTGTCTGTATGATTATTTAAAAGATCAAACAGATTCATTCCTATTTGAAAATTAACTTTTTGGGAGATCAGAATAAGATTTATTTGTGGGCTGCAATTAAATCCCTTTCTCTCCCAGTGGCATAGTTGTGAGAGCTGTTCGTAGCCCAGCAAGCCAGGTCTCTGACCTGACCTCCAAAGATGTTTCTGTCGAATTTACATGTTCCCTCAGTGACCCCATTAGTTTCTTCCACTTGTTCTGGCATCTCCCCTCATCCCAAAAACATGTGGGGTGGTAGGTTAAATGACCACAGTAAGATGCTCCGAGCGTATAGATAACTGGTTGATGAGAATGTGGAGATAATAAAATGAAATTAGAGCAAATGGGTTGTTGCTGGTCAGCCTGGACTCAGTAGGCCCATTACCATGGTTCTTGACTCTATGCTATTAGACCCAATTGGGTCAGTGAATGGATTACAGGTTCTACAGGCCACACTTCCAGGTTTGTAATTTTGTTTTTAAATAAACACCCTTATGGTGACAGTCTCCAGAAGTCTTGACTAAGTCTGCTGGTTAGGTTGGTCCTAATTTTAGGAATCGTGCTTTCAACAGGTAGAAGGCAGCTGCCGGCAAAGATTTAAGGCCAAGAACCTCATTTGAAAAATGCTCAAAAGGTTGGCGCTGCACAAACAAAGATCACCTTGATGAGTCCTTATCGAGAGTTGGTCGCAGAATTTCTCTAATTATTAAATTCCTTTCTTCAACCATGTCACACCATGATGGAGCAAAAAACAAATTGCTGGAAGAACTCAGCAGATGCTGCCTGACCCACTGAGTTGCTCCAGCTACCTCGCTGTGTGCTCAAGGTCACAGCATCTGCAGTCTCTTGTGTCTTCATCAGACTCCGATGGGATTGACACTTCAGAAATGTAAAGGATATGTTCAGGCAATTTGTCGGTTGACTGAGAGGCAAAGTCCACATACGGCTGACGAATAGCTTCACTGTTTTTTTGAAGTGATTTTTTTCCCAGTTTATAAAGGTTGAGATTATTATGGTGGGCATTCAGCATTAAATCACACAAAGCAGGTTAACTATGGTGCACAACACAACCTGAATAGGAAGGAACTGCAGATGCTGGTTTACATCAAAGATAGACACAAAATGTTAGAGTAACTCAGCGGGACAGGCAGTATGTTTGGATAGAAGGAATGGGTGACTTTTTGGGTCAAGACCATTCTTACATCTATCCAGAGATGCTGCCTGTCCCGCTGAGTTATTCCAGCATTTTGTGTCTTGAATAGGAGTTTCTCTTGAGGCACATTCATAATCAGTGAAGTTTATCATGAATGAGCCAAGCTAGTCCCAGTTAATAGACAATAGACAATAGACAATAGGTGCAGGAGTATGCCATTTGGTCCTTCGAGCCAGCACCGCCATTCAATGTGATCATGGCTGGTCATTCACAATCAGTACCCCATTCCTGCCTTCTCCCCATACCCCCTGACTCCACTATCATTAACTCTATCTAACTCTCTCTTGAAATCAGCCACAAATGCACAAGTTTTTAAAAAAAAATGCTGTACAGTGCAAGACCAGAAACTACACTTTGGATTCTTGGCAGCCAAAATTCTGTTGATATTGTTGGCTCTGCATGATTGGAAATGTAGCCCTGTTGTTTAGGAGTAAGTTGTTTAGGAGTAAGCTCAGAGCCTGCACTTCCAAATGCAGGGCCGTCTCTGAAGAGCTTGATGTTGAATTGTTTTGAGAAATAGGAAGAAGCCATGTTTTATTTTTTAATGTTTAAACTGGTTCCTGAGTCATTTGTAGGTTTGCAGCCACATTGGATTTGCATTCCATCTGGGATCAAAACCAAATGATGAGCTGTTACCATCTCTTGGGAATCCTGCTCTGCTTCAGATTAAAGTATACTTCAAGACCAGCTCTGCCAATTTACTGTCAACAAAAAACATAAATTTCTTCTCACCATTGATTATTTTGCACTGTAAATGCAAAATTTACTAGTGGAAACATCGTCTTGAAATCTCTTTTCTGGCCCTTAAAATATAAAATAGAAAATGTTCTAAAACTTTAACCAAAATCACAGTAATGGCTTGTGTGCCAGAGCAACAATTCTGCGATATTTACATACTGTAGTTGAATGTCCCAAGGAAGTAACATTGGTCTTTGTGGAAAGAACAGCAAGCAGAATGAGTTGACTTATTGGGCACACAGTTGGTTAGAAACATTTTGAAAGTGCCTCATAAAGTCAAAAAACAAATACAAGCAGTCTTAAGTTCTGAAGTGATAGGAGTAGAATTAGGCCATTCGGTCCATTGAGTCTATGGAGTCCATAGCTGATCTATCTTTCCTTCTCAATCCCATTCTCCTGCCTCCTCCACATAACCTTTGATACCTTCACTGATCACGAATCTGTCAATCTCCACTTTAAAAATACCCAATGACTTGGCTTCCACAGCCGTCTGCAGTAATGCAATCCACAGATTCACCATCCCCTGACTAAAACAAATTTCTCCTCACCTCCTTTCTAAAGATATGTCCTTTTATTCAGAGGTTGCGCCCTCTGGTCCTAGACTCTCCCACTAGTGGAAACATCGTCTCCACACCCACTCTATCCAGGCCTTTCACTATTCGATAATCTTTCTAAACTCCAGCGAGTACAGGCCCAGTGTGGAAATAAATGCTAACATTGTATTTGATTTCCTTACTACTGATATAAGTTGCAAATTAACCTTTTGGGAATCTTGCACCAGCACTCCCAAGTCCCTTTGCACCTCCAATTTCTGAATCCTCTCCCCATTTAGAAAATAGTCTTTGCCTTTATTCCTACTACTAAATTGCATGACTCCACACTTTGCTACGCTGTATTCCATCTGCCACATCTTTGCCCACTCTCCCAACCTGAACAAGTCCGTCTGCAGATTCCCTGCTTCCTCGACACTACCTGCCCCCTGCCTATCTTCGTATCATCCGTAGGTTGTCCCCAGGTTACATAAGTGGTCCATTCTTGCCTGTAAGCCCATTTTTACCTCAGTTAGAAATGTCCGTTTTCTACAGTTACCCATATCACATGGCTCTGCATTAACTTCCAGTAAATTCATTCATTTCATTGAATTTTCTCTCTAATGCAGTCTATGATTACACTGCTGGAATATATACACTGTATCTAGGTGCTAGTGAGTGCCAAAAGCAATTTTCTTGAAGATCTATGGGATAATTTGAGGAAAATCAGGAGTCCCATAAGCCTGTTCTTCCATAACCCAGAGAGCCCTGTATCCTAGTGAAACATCCAAAGCAATGAATACATTGGTGCATTATTTCAGGTGCAGCAGAAACATCAATTAGGTAAAACACAAGCAATGGAAATTTATAATAAAGATATACTTAGTTGAGAAGGCTGTAAAAACAATGAGTGGTTATAGGGTGCTGTTTGGAAACGCCCAGCCATGAAAGTCATTGGTGTGATGCATGGCTGATTAAACTTGAACTAAGGCTAGTCCCAGTTGCACACCCTGATAAGATGGAACAATAGGTTCTTTTCTAGATTGATATATTTTAACATGTAATCTCTAAACTTGCATAGTTAAGTCTCCAATATTAATAAAAGCAGAATCTGATTAAGAATTCATTTACATTGAAAAAACCCTTGCAAGAATTCAAATGCAGCATTCCTGAAAACAAACAGCCCACATGTTCTGGGTGTGTTCCATCATATCACCTTTGCATAACCCAGAATAGTTTGCGCTGCCAAATTATCAAGTACAAGCAAGAAAGTTAATTATCTGAGAGGAAAGGCAATCCAACCTTTTCGGTTAAATGTCTTAAACTATTTGCATATTGGCAGGATACACTTGAATTTTCTTGCCGTGAAATTCCTCAGTGAAGGTTGTATTTATTTACTTCCTTTTCAAGATTTTTTTACTCCTTGGTTTCTCCAGGGTCTCCTTGGTTTCCCCCTTGGTTACTCACATGAGGCTCAGCGTTTGCCCTCAAAGCTATAAACCGGCTATATGTTCCTCTCATAATTTACATGAAAATCTAAATGTGAGTAAATCGTGGAGGATAATGTAAATAGACACAAAATGCTGGAGTAACTCAGTGGGACAGGCAGCATCTTTGGAGAGAAGGAAAGGGTGACGTTTCAGGACGAGATCCTTTTTCAGACTGAGAGTCAAGGGAGAGGGAGACACTGAGATATGGAAGGATAAGGTGTGAAAACAAGACATCAAGGCGACGGGGATCAAGGAAAATGTGGAATAGATCACTGTTAGCCAGGGGAAAGTGACAATGAAGCACACAAAGATAACATTTTAATCAGGAGGAGAGTCAGACTGCTAGGAGAACTAGGATGGGGAAGGGATGGAGAGAAAGGGAAAGTAAGGGTTACTTGAAATTAGAGAAGTCAATATTCATACCGCTGGGATATGTTGCCCAAGAGAAATATGAGGTGATGTTCCTAGTGTAATGTTGGTATTGAAAGTTTCCAAACTATTTGTCATGTGTGGCACTGATTTGGGAAATTCTATCCCTGAAACATAGATTGGTTAAAAATATTGTCAAAATTTGTTGTTCACTCGCTATGCTAAAGTTAAACTTCTCCATTTCATAATGTTAACATCAAAGTGAGCATATTTCAAAAAAGTTAACTGAACATATTTTGAAACTTATCACCATGGAAGTGGGCAGATTCGTATGATACCCCAAATCCCCATCACTGCCCCAAAATTTCCCCGGCAGCTTTACCAATCATCTCACACTCTAGCTTATAAACCAAACACAGTGTCCATATATTTCTTGTCATTATTAACCTTCTACCTTCCACCCTTTCCAGTGCGATCAAAATGTCACGGTTGCTCAAATATTCATCGCTTTATATCATAAAGCTTCTAGATCAAGACTTTGCAAAAGCTATCCATTAAAAAAATGTTTGCTGCAGATTAAATTTCTATAGTGTTCAATAATAACAGGGATATCTTAACCTCTCACTTTCCATTATAGAATTAGAATTCAGATACTTAATGCTCATGATATAATCTCTGGCATCGGGTTGAAATGGCAGCAATCAGTTTTACGAACTGCCTGATGGCTGTGGTGTCACAATGTATAAAGAGCTTTATTTTCTCTTCCTTGATCCAAAGTGGAAGACACCTGACAGATGGTAGCTAGATGGGTTATGGGATCTATCCTCCTAAATACTATATTCATGTGTACCAGGCTGAGTGAATGGTTGTGCACAGTAGCTGACGTCGAAGGCTATTATGTTTCCCAAGAGGTCATGTGTAATTTTCCAAGAGGGACATTAACAGTTGAGAAGATTGGGTGGTACCAGCAGGAGCACAGGCCTTCACAATAATCATGGGGCCTAACAGAATGTATAGATATGATCATACAGATGTTACATCCATCTGCTGACAGTGCCACTTTAAAAAAAGTCGTGGCTAGCTTCCAATGCCCATCCTTGTTTTTAGTTCAGTTTAGTTTATAGATACAGCGCAGAAACAGGTCCTTCGGCCCACCGGGTCCGCGCCGACCAGCGATCCCCGCATATTAACACTATCCTACACACACCAAGGACAATTTTTACATTTACCAAGCCAATTTACCTACATACCTGTGCGTCTTTGGAGTGTGGGAGGAAACCGAAGATCTCAGAGAAAACCCATGTGGTCACGGGGAGAACGTACAGACTCCGTACAGACAGCACCCGTAGTCGGGATCAAACCCAGGTCTCAAGCGCTGTAAGGCAGCAACTCTACCGCTGCGCCACCGTGCTGCCCTAATGTCCTTGTTTTCTGCACAAGATCATTGGATTTACGAGCACAGGTTGAGCAAACATAATTGGATAAATGGGCTAAGATCTATTGAAACTGTCTTGCCACCCCTTTTAAGGAATACTGAGGGTGAGAACTGCCTCGCAGCAAAGGGTGAGAGGTTCATTTAAAATGTGTTTAGGGACATCTAACACAATTTCACAGTATTTTGTGCAAGTTCCCAATGACTGTTTGGCTAAATAGTTTCCAAAAGCATCAGAGTAATATAAAGGAAATATTACAACATTACTACGAAGGTTCTCGACTCGAAACATCACCCATTCCTTTTCTCCAGAGATGCTACCAGACCTGCTGAGTTACTCCAGCTTTTTGTGTCTATCTATTGACTTTTATGTTCCCTTAGTGGTAACTGCGATGTTTTTTTTAGTTTGCCCGGCACCATAGGATATCTCAAGTTTTTGGATTGATATCGAAGAGATAAACAACACCATGGATTCTACAGAGGTCCTCTCTGCCCACTCACCCACATCTGCAGATATGTATACACGTCATTCTGGAGGCTCTCTACATGGGCTGCGCTGATGGTACTGATGGGTGAGATCCAATACGGGTAATTCTGATGAACTATGCAGCTGGATACACCACAGCTATGAACTTCAGGCATTAAGATGTACTGCCTGAAGAAAAGCACGCCAGAGTTATTAACAACCAGCAGAATCTGTTTGACAACCATTTGTATTTTGGGGAAGATGACAAGGGAAGGCTTTCTCTTAGTGCATCATTAATCAGGAGAAATTAAAAATAGCCGTTTTGCTTGACAAAGAACACCATTGAGACATGGAAATGAGGGTGGAAGTTGAACCCATGAAGACTCTGAAAAAGTGCAGACAACTTTTGAAAACCAAAGATTTTTGTAGATTCTGCTGAAAGGTTACGAGGGATTTTCCCAATAAGTCTACCATGTACTATTTTTAGCACCCCGAATAATGGAATCATGGCAGAGGCTGAAGTGGGGGCAATAACATTTGCACACCATTAATGTCAGATAATGATCAATTCCAACAATAGAGATAGAAAGATTCTTGGTTAGTATAGTTGTGAGAGGTTATGGGGAGAAGGCAGGAGAATGGGGTTAGGAGGGAGAGATAGATCAGCTATGATTGAATAGCGGAGTAGACTTGATGGGCCGAATGGCCTAATTCTACTACTATTCCTTAAGACCTTATGACCTTAGGTGTCAGAGGTTATGCGGAGAAAGCAGCAGAATGAGGTTAGGAGGGGGAGATAGAGATAGACTTGATGGGCCAAATGACCTAATTCTACTCCGATTATTTATGACCCCATGACCTTATAACAAGACACCACCTTTTGCCATTCGGTAGCATCACCAGTGCTAAGTCTCTCAACATTATCAGTGGTCAGAAACATAATTGAAAAGCCACTGGGGCCACATCAGCAGGTTATCGGCTGGGTATTCTACAACTCACGATTCACACCTGACTAACTAAACCTTTTTCACAATGTACAAGGCACAAGCACTACTGTGATGAAAATAGTCCCCACTTCCGTAGATGAATATATTTGTATCTTTCCACTGTAAATGGCTCGATTGTAATCGTGTAATGTCTTTCCACTGACTGGATAGCATGCAACATGAGGTTTTCACTGTACACAATAAACTAGACTGAACTGAACGATCAACAAAAGATAGACACGAAAAGCGGGATAGTCAGCATCTCTCGAGAGAGAAGGAGTGGGTGAGGTTTCGGGTCAAGACCCTTCTTCAGACAAGCTCCAAACCATCCAGGAAAAACACCAGCCTGCTTAATTGACACCAAATCCAGCACGAAGCAGTCACACTCTTCCGTAACTAACCAAGGCTAGATCAACAACAACTCCTAAACCCACAACCTCTATCACCCAGAAGGACAAAGAAAGAAGGTGCATGGGAACACCATCAAAACCTAATAATACCTCTTCAACCACCAACCTGGTTTGAAATCAGCCAAAACATTATGACCAGATGAGCCAAAACATTATGACCACCTGCCCAATATGCTGTTGGTCCTCCATGTGCAGCCCCACATGCAGACGGGATAGCTTTCATTGCCCTCGTGCATCAATGAGCCTTGGGCGCCCAACACCCCGTTGCCGGTTTGTGGTTTGTCCCTCCTCAGACCACTGTCGGTAGGTACTCACCACTGCTGACCGGGAGCACCCCACAAGCCTTGCCATTTCAGAGATGCTCTGATCCAGTCGTCTGGCCATAACAATTTGGCCCTTGTCAAAGTCGCTCAGGTCTTTACTCCAGCCTATTTCTCCTGCATCCAACACATCAACTTCAAGAACTGTCTGTTCACTTGCTGTCCAATATATCCCACCCCTTGACAGGTGCCATTGGAACAAGATAATCAATGTTATTCACTTCGCCTGTCAGTGGTCATAATGTTTTGGCTGATTGGTGTACATTGACTTGAGTTTCCTTTGAAACATTGAATTGAAATGCTCGGAGTTGTTGTGGAAGTAGTGACTATTCACACGTCATGGGTCAGCAGGCTGTTCATTCCTGAGCAAGCTTGCAGAAACAGAACTTCCTAAGAGATTCCCTCACGGAGTCCAATGTAAATGTTTCATCTATTTCTCAGTTGTTACTCTGGGAAATCTGCCAGTAATTCTGGGCCATCATAGATGGGATATAGGTTCAGCAACTCCATCTGAAGAGGTATGGCTGTGAGGGTGCAAAACTATTTTCATATCATTTACATTATTTTTCCTGAATCCGTTAAGTTTTTAAGTATCTTTATCTTAATATTTAAAGAATTTGAATGCCAGCAACATTCTGGGGTTGTGGCGTAGCTAGGGTCTCAATGAGCTTCAGTGGCTCGGGCTGGATCAGACCTGACCACATCAAGCCAATTGCCAGCAGAAGACTCGAACAGCTTCGTCAACCAACTTCAGTCAGGGACCATTTGAAGATCCACTTAAGGGAAGTGCAGATCTACAGAATATGGGAGAGCAAGCAAGGTCAGTCCTCTTCTAACAGGGAATTCCAGGGTCTTGCCTTTCTTTCACTGATTCTGGGTTCAATCCTGCAGCTGCCCCCACCCCCTGCCCCCTGTGGGAATACCTTCAACACAAATGAATGAGCGCCTGAATACGTTATTGACACATGTGACAAGTCACAGTGTAGTTCTTTGCTTGCGTGCCCAAGGTATGCAAACAGTTGCCTCATAAAGGGTACTGACAAAATATCCCGCGCCAGGTCCACCATTGTTCTCCCCTCCCCCCTCCCCCCCTTCTCGCTAGTCCCCCCATTCCAGGTCCTCCTTTCTTCTCCCCAGTTCTGAGCACCTCAAATAATGAAGCAGGGGGCTGAAAAGTGGCAAATATAATTTGCTTCTCATTAATGCCAGATATCCGACAGCTCACCACTGCCTGACAGGCAATTAAAATGGGTCCCTCCGATAATGCTCATCAGTGATTGAAGAAACAACAATCATATGATTCTCCCTGGTACAAAGATTGTCGTAACAATCAGATATATGAGATTAAATACTAATCCCACACCATAAGAAGCTGCTTCCGCGTGTCAGCAGACAGTCAGGTGAAGATTTATGCCACCTACAAAGCTATTGAAGATAACATACACCAAAGGAATTGCACTACCCTCGACAACTCTCTTTCAACCTGCTTTAATTTGCTTGGATACATGCTGACTTTTGAAGCTGGTGCCATGAAGTTACAAATAGCGCTAAATTCCTTGTAAACACTTCACAAAGAACCAGCTCTACTTTACAGGCCATCAAACTGAGAATCGCATTTGTTGCTACTGTAAACCCATGCGTTGGGCCCGCTTTCATTTCTTTTCTGGCTATCTGTTCCTCAGTTCCTGTGCGAGGGCTGACAACGATCTTTTAAATGTTGCCTACACTGTGCTTTTTATAATAAGCTGTCTTCTCCATCGGTGCTTCGTGCACTTGTCCAAATCTGTATCTGGAGTTGTGCATAATTATAATCATAAATATGATTATAAATTGAAATGATTGCTCACCCTGTCCCCACGCTTACAGCAAGGTTTGCACATTTCTTGACATTTTCCCTCAGCGCTGATTATGTGTAATGAAGAAATACTTTGCACCTTGACAAACCTTTACCTGCAAAAATATCAATCCCACAATTTACTCTCCTAAAGTTGTCCCTACTTATATCTGCAAATCTCCAATCAATCCTCAATGCTGGCATGTTAAATGTAAAACATTGTCCTCATTAATTATTCCCTTGATATTTTCATTAGCTTAGCAACTCCATTTCTGCTACATGTCTTACATAAACCATGCGATATTCTCAAGTTTTGTAGGCTCACATCCACCTTCCTCTGCTTCATTCTCCACTACAATCAATTTGGACATATTCTTCACCTTCTTCCTCTAAATCCTTCTGTCTTTGGTCCTTGATTTCTTTCAACATTTTTCCATCACAAAACTTGGCTGTTATTTCTGTCACTCGACTCTTTGCAGTCATTGCCGCCTCGTGAGTTTTAGCATCTACTAGACCAAGTGGACCCGTTGGGCCCAAACCTCTCCTGCAGCACCCTCTCCTGCAGCACCCTCTCCTCCCCCACTCCCCCTGCCCTCTTCCTCCCCCTCCCCCCTACCCCTTCCCTCCCTCCTCCCCCTCCCTCCTCCCCCCTCCATCCACCACCCCTCCCCCTCCCCTCCCTCCTCCCCTCCCCTCCCCCTCCTCCTCCCCTCCCCCCTTCCCCTTCCCCCCACTCCATTCCCCCTTATCGTCCCTCAACCCCTCATTTACAGAATCAAATCATGTTCATAAGTTATGGGAGCAAAATTAGGCCATTTGGCCCATCGAGTCCACTCCGCCATTCAATCATGGCTGATCTATCTTCCCCTCTCAATCAATGTTAGCTCTGACCAGACAAGTTAACATTTGGCTTTGATAAAAAAAGTACTATCTTTGTTGATTGGAAAAGATAGGTAGCTGAAAGGCCGATCAACAAGTTCACTTACCTTTGGGTTATCGCAATCCGAAGTCTTTATCTACCTTGTTTCAGCAGTGTGCTTCATGCCAAAAAGTTACAAATACGTTTTATTCAATATAAAGAGTACAAATAATTAAATCTACAATTACATTCAAAAACCCAATGGAGCCATTGCCCTGTTTGTGGTAGATAGTGTTGACGTAAATTATTCTCAGCTCCGAAACAGACCATTCGGCCCAACTTCCCCATGCCGACCATGATGCTTCATCTACATTAGTCCCATGTGCCTGCCTTTGACCCTCTAAACCTTTCCTATCCACGTGCCTGTCCAAATATCTTATAAATGTTATTGTACCTGTACCTCTTCTGGTAGCTCGTTCCATATATCCACCACCCTCTCTGCGAAAATGTTTCCCCTCAGTTTCTTATTAATTTGTTCCCCCTCTCACCTTAAACCTATGTCCTCTGGTTCCTGATTTCCCTACTCTGGGTAAAAGACTCTGTGCGTTCACCCTACCTATCCCCCTCATGATATTATTCAACCCTATAAGATCACCGCTCATCCCCTTGCACTCCAGGCAATATAGTGCTAGGCTGCCCAATCTCGACCCGAAACGTCACTCGAGAAGGGTCTCGACCCGGAACGTCACCCATTCCTTCTCTCCAGAGATGTTGCCTGACCTGCTGAGTTACTCCAGCATTTTGTGTCTACCCTCTCCCTCTCAAGTCCTGGCAACTCTGCGCTCTTTCCCACTTAGTCGTATCCTTCTACTGGCAGGGTGACCAAAGCTGAACACAGTACTCCAAGTGTGGCCTCATCAACATCATGTACAACTGTAACATAACATCCCAACTTCTGTACTCCATACCCTGGCTGACCTTCACAACCACCCTATCAATCTGTGTGCCACTTTCAAGGAACTAGGTACCTGGACTCCTAGATCCCTCTGCTCTGCACACCTCCCCCGAAGCGTGCCATTCTGTGTAGGTCATGCTCTCGTTGACTGACCAAAATGCAACACCTCGCACTTATCTGTTTTAAACTTCATTAAGCATTCCTCAGCCCACTTGCCCAACTGATCAAGATCCTGCCGTGATTTTTGCTGTAATTCGCTATCCATGGTACTATCCACTTTAGTGTCATCTGCAGACTTACTAATCATGCCTTCTACATTTTCATCCAAATCAATAATATAAACCATTAACAGCATTGGGCCCAGCACCGATCCCTGAAGCACATCAGACCTCCAGACCAAAAAACAACCTTCCACCATCACCCTCTGCGTCTTTCCATGAAGCCAATTCTCTTTCCAGTCAGCTCTCTCGCTGGATCCCTTGCGATCAAATCTTCCAGAGCAGCCTACCCTGCAAAACCTTGCTGAACTACATCTAGACAACACCTATGGATTTGCCCTCATCACCCTTTTTGGTTACTTCCTTAAAAAACTCAATCAGATTCGTAAGACATGATCTCCCACATACAAAACCATGCTGACTATCCATAATCAACCACTGCATACCAAATCCATACGTATCTTATAGCTCAATATCCTTCCAGTAACTTGCTTACCACAGATGTTAGGCTCACAGGTCTATAGTTCTCAGACATTTCCTTGCAGCCCTTCTTAAATAGAAGCACAACCTTAGCCACCTTCCAGTCCACCGGCACCTCACTTGTGTTCAACGGTGATTCATATATCTCAGCCAGGGGACCCTACAATTTCGTCTCTAGCTTCCCACAGTGTACTCAGATATATCTGATCAGACCTGGGAGATTTATCTGCCTTCATACGCCTTAGGACACTCAGCACCTTCTCGACTGTAAAATACGGACTGTCCTCAAGACATTTCTATTAACTGTCCCAGGTTCCCCAGTCTTCATGTCTTTCTCCATGATAAAGACAGAGCAGAAATACTCATTGAAGACCTTGCCCATGTCCTACGGCTCCACACTGCGATGACCACTTTCTCAGGGGCCACATCCACTCTCTAGTTGCTATCTTTCCCTTTAAATACATAAAACCTCTTTGCATTTTCCTTAATATTATCTGCCAGGGCTATCTCCTGCCCCTTTTATTGCCCCCTCATTTTCTTCTTCAATATGCTCCTCATTTCCCGGAACTCCTCCAGGGATAAAATTGATCCCAGCTTCCTATACCTGATCCAGGCTTCCTTCTTTTTCCCGACCATTTCTTAATTAAAAGTTATGATGATCTACTATTCCATCAAATCCTAGAAAAGACCTTTGTATGACCAACCATCAAGATTAATTTGTTTGGCTCTTTCGGTGTCAGTTGTGTGATGTCAAGGTTTGTTTATTTACCACCATTATTAGTTTTCTTTCTAAGTACCCATAAATTGTTCAACTATTACCATCCTGGAAATCAATTTATTCCCTGTTCTGAAATTAAAGCTGCGGTCTCTCTACAGAGCTGGGTTACTGTATCTGAGACCTTATGGATAAATTACTGGTGAGCCTTACAACAAAAACATTGTGCACCCAAGGCTGGGTGAGCAAATGTTTCCACACTTATAACGGCTAAGTGGCTTGTTAGCTATTTTAGAAGCGCTAAAGAATCATTAGGTTGTTTCAAGATTGGCTGCTCCTTAGTTTCCTGCAAACGAAAGGTTCCTCTCAGGAAGCGCCTATCTCAAAACCACATGTTCTTGAGATTTTGTGAGTAGCTGATAAATTATGGGGAAGCATGGGTATTTTTCCCAACATATTTTTGTACTGAGAGTGTGGATCTGCGCTATCAATTGCTAGAGTCTACATAAGCTATAACCACTTGGTTTTCCCAACAGTTCTGCCTTGTGCACTTGGCTTTCCCAGAAGTGATCCAAGTGAAATTGTGAGCTTGGTTTGTGAATTATTATAAACATGCACATCATAGAGATGTCTGCCTTCTTCTTTATACGTAGTTTACCCTCCACCAGAGTTGAAGGCTCTCAACGGCATTAATTCATTTCCCACAATTGTGGTCTACGAACCGCTCCACCCACCCAGAACAATGCAAGGGGATTTTCTGTCCCTACCCTCCACACTCTCAGCTCCCACATCAAACAGATCATTCTCTGTTACATTCTCACCTTCTTTGATGCCACCACTAGACAAATCTTTACCTTCTCTTTCTCACCCACCTTTCAGCATTCCACCACAATGTTTTTGTTCTCTCTTCCTTCTCCAGTAAAACACCATCCCTTTTTATGGCACCTTTACACACCTTTGCACGAGTTGCAAAACCTGCCATTTTAGTTCTTGTCTTCCCAACAATAGACAATAGACAATAAGTGCAGGAGTAGGCCATTTAGCCCTTCGAGCCAGCACCACCATGGCTGATCATTCTCAATCAGTACCCCGTTCCTGCCTTCTCCCCATACCCCCTGACTCCACTATCCTTAAGAGCTCTATCTAGCTCTCTCTTGAATGCATTCAGAGAATTCGCCTCCACTGCCTTCTGAGGCAGAGAATTCCACAGATTTACAACTCTCTGACTGAAAAAGTTTTTCCTCATCTCCGTTCTAAATGGCCTACCCCTTATTCTTAAACTGTGGCCCCTGGTTCTGGATTCCCCCAACATTGGGAACATGTTTCCTGCCTCTAACGTGTCTCTAACCAATTGAAGAATCAACTTTACTGTGACTCTTTTGACTTATGTACTATATTCAGTTCTGAAGATGTAGATTTATCATCACTGGAGAAACCAGGTGCAAATTATGTAACCTCTTTACGTAACAGCCCATTCATTCAACAAAGAGTGACTTTGAGTTGCCCATAATTTAAATTCTCTTTAGACTTTAGAGATACAGCACTGAAACAGGCCCTTCGACCCACCGAGTCTGTGCCAAACAGGGATCACCCCATACACTAACATGATCCGACACATTAGGGACAATCTTACATTTTCTACAGAAGCCAATTAACCTACAAACCTGTATGTCTTTGCAGTGTGGGAGGAAACCGGAGCACCCAGAGAAAACCCATGTGGTCGCAGGGAGAACATATAAACTCCATACAGTCAGTGCCCACTGTCAGGATGGAGCCCGGTGCTACTCTACCACTGTGACAATCTGCCACCCTCCCTTCTCCTTCCTGTTCCCACTTTGACTTCTATATACTTTGTTTCTTTGGGTTTTCTTAGAACAGTGTAAGCTTGAGGAACAGCAACACATCATTCAACCTGGAACGTTATAATCCTCAGGAGTTAATGTTGAATTCAAACAATTTGGATAACAAAGCTTACTTGTTTTTGTCAGAAGTGGCCAATTCTGAAGAGAGTTAAAACTAATGGTTCTTTCTTTCTTTAATTCTGTATTAATTTCAGTTATTCAGCTTTTTGATCATACCTGACTGACCTCCTCCACAGGCACACTCCCACCTGCACCCTCCGCTCTGCTGCTGCCAATCTCCTGTCCCCCCCCATCCGGACCAAACTCAGATCCTGGGGGGACAGGGCTTTCTCCATCGCTGCTCCCACCCTATGGAACTCACTACCCCAAACCGTCAGAGACTCCTCCTCACTCACCACATTCAAAACATCACTGAAGTCTCACCTCTTCAGCACTGCCTTCAACCACTGAAGGTCACCTCACCTTCTGTCTCCTTTCTCTGTCCGTTTACTTATTTATCTATTTATTCACTTCTCTATGTTCTAGAAATCCCTGTAAAGCGTCTTTGAGTGTTTGAAAAGCGCTATATAAA
Organism: Rhinoraja longicauda; assembly: GCF_053455715.1. Classification (NCBI taxonomy): domain Eukaryota; kingdom Metazoa; phylum Chordata; class Chondrichthyes; order Rajiformes; family Arhynchobatidae; genus Rhinoraja; species Rhinoraja longicauda. Next base: position 36,037,337 of record NC_135958.1, read on the forward strand.
TGTAATGCATTATTATTATTATTATTATAAGCAAGCCATCAATCATAACACATTTCACTGAAAAATCAATCCAGAACATGGAAAACATAAAACATAGAACACAGAACAGTACGACACAGGAACAGGCCCTTTGGCCCACACTGTTTGTGTTGGACATGATGCCTTGTTCAGTCTGCACATCATCCCTATCCCTCCATTTCCTGCATATCTTAAACGCACCTATGGAACCTGCTTCCACCACCACCCAGGAATGAGTAGGTTAACCTATGATGAGTGTTTGTCGGCACTGGGCCTGTACTCACTGGGGTTTAGAAGAATGAGGGAGGACCTAATTGAAACATACAGAATAGTGAAAGGCTTGGATAGAGTGGATGTGGAGAGGATGGTTCCACTAGTGGGAGAGTCTAGGACTAGAGTTCATAGCCTCGGAAATGAAGGACATTCTTTTAGGAAGGAGATGAGGAGAAATTTCTTTAGGGTGGTGAATCTGTGGAATTCTTTGCCACAGAAGGCTGTGCGGGCCAAGTCAGTGGATATTTGTAAGGCAGAGATAGATAGATCTTTGATTAGTACAGATGTCAGAGGTTATGGGGAGAAGGCAGAAGAATGGGGTTCGGAGGGAGAGATAGATCAACCATGATTGAATGGTGGAGTAGACTTGATGGGCCGAATGGCCTAATTCTACTCCTATCACATGACCTTATGACCACCCCTGGCAGCGCATTCCAGGCACCAATCACTGAATTCTGCCAATTCTGAATTCAAACTGCCAAGTTAATGTGAATCCCATGCTTCATAATTTTCTTGATTAGCCGATAATGAGGGACCTTGTTAGCTGACAATATCCATTGTCCTACTCTTATTAATCAGCTTTGTCGCCCATTCATAAAATTCAGTAAAGTTTGTAAGACATGGCCTGCCCTGAACAAAGCCATGCTGACCCTCTCTAATTAGCACATTATGTTCCAAATGCAAGTAAATTCCATGCGTAAGAATCCTCTCAGATAGTTCCCTAGCACCGATGTGAGGCTCAGTGGCTTATCAGAACAATGTTCGTGCCAAATATGATGCCACGTTAAACTAATCTTCTTTGCCCTATCCATATCCCTGCATTCCCTGCATATCCATGTGCCTATCCAAAGCCTCATAAATGCCACTATTGTATCTGCCCTCACCACCAAACCTAGCAGCACCCACCAATCTGCGTAAAAAAACTTCCCCCTTACATCTCCTTTAACCCTTGCCAATCTCACCTTAAGGTTATGCTCACTGGTCTTCAACATTTTCACCCTGGAAAAAAGGTTCTGACTGTCTACCCTATCTATGCCTCTCATAATTTTATAAATTTCTATTAGGTCACCCCTCAGCCTCCGAAAATCCAGAGAAAACAAACCATGTTAGCCCTACCTCTCCTTGTCGCTCATACCTTCTAATCCACGCAGCATTCAGGTAAACCTCTTCTGCATCCGCTCCAGAGCTCCCACATTCTTCCTGTAATGGAGCGATCAGAACTGCATGCAATACTCCAAATCCAGCCCAATTTCCTGGATTATCCCCATTTTCCCTTCTTAAACAAAGGAACAACATTTACTACTCTCCTGTCCCCTGGGTTCTCACCTGTGGCTAGAATGGATACAAAGATCTTTATGTGGGAAGGAACTGCAGATGCTGGTTTACACCGAAGATAGATACAAAATGCTGGAGTAACTCAGCGGGACAGGGGGAGAGAAGGAAAGGGTAACGCTTTGGGTCAAGACCCTTCTTCAGACTTCAGTCTTCAGACAAAGACCTTTGTCGTGGCTACTGCAATTTCCTCTTTTGCCTCTCCCAATAACGTGGGATGGATCCCACCAGGCCCTGTGGACTTATCTGGAGACTTGTCCTCCTTAATGAAATGTAGCTGAAGGTCCTTCTGGGCAATTATTAGCAAGGAAAATAAAATACTTTAAAAGTATTTTCTTCTTAAAAAACAAATTTCATGAAGGTGAATTAATTTCAATTATTGAAGCCCAACTCTCATTGCTTTTGGAATGTACCTTCCATGGTTCAACAGCCAATAGTTCACAGTACTCAGTACATACTATAGTGCTCAGTACAAATGCCCATATGCAGTCACTTTGTCATGTAGCTGAAAATATGAGTGCAGCATCTGTGTAACATCTGAGCAGAACAGTGCAGCCTTTGCCTACGGACACAAGGCGTTGGAGTAACTCAGCAGCTCAAGCAGCATCTCTGGAGAACATGGAAAGAACATGTTTCAGGTCAAGACCCTTCTTCAGACTGATTGGAAGATGTGAGCGGCAGGACAGACCTGGAAGCTGGAAGGTGTGAGAGGCAGGACTGGTAGTAGGTGGATACAGAGAGTTTTTGATCGGCAAATGGTTCGAACAAAGGCCAGAGATAAAAGCAGATGACTTAAGACCAGAATGGGGAGACACAAAGAGCGGGTGGGATAGACAACATCTTTGGAGAAAAGGAATAGTTGACGTTTCGGGATCAAGACCCTTCTTCAGACTGACGAAGGGTCAGTTTGACTCAGGCTGAAGAAGGGTCCTGACCCGAAACGTCACCTATTCCTTTTCTACAGAGATGCTGCCTGACCCGCTGAGTTACTCCAGCTTTTTGTGTCTATCTATTAGTAAGAGGTTATCAGGGAGGTTTCCACTAGGACACGTGAGGTTTCTGAATGCCGGTACTTTGACAGACTGCAAAGCAGGAACAATCTGCTGTTGTGCTCCATCTGCTTCTGTAACCTGAAATATGGATGGTCTCCTTTAGTTGAGTATGGTGTTGGGGTGAGCAATGAGCAACCAAATGCGTTGCATCAGGGATGTACAGCAGAAGTCTGGAGTGACCGTGAATCTAGTCTTCATGGGCAAAGCAGTCAGATATCCACGCGGTCATATTGGAAGATATTGGAGATCAGAAATCTCAGCTAAAGACAAAGATTGTAGTTGTGTGTTGACTCTTTAAACAGCTCCACCTCAAGGGAATTGGCAAAGTAAATAAGAACCGATGCTCCTCACACCAGTGATGTACTTTGCATTTTGCACGACTGCCGAGAGAGTTTACACCAGAACAAAAAGTGCTGAGGTGAGTGAAAATGTCAGCCAGAAATGGAGAAATGAATTTTCCCAATGGCCGTTAACTTTCAACTGCATATTTCCATTTTATTAGAGTTGTGTGAACAAATTTCTCGCCCCAGGTCTGAATAACAGGAAGTTAAATTGCGTTCGGTTGATGCCAGCAACTCCGGAAAGTGCATCGTGTGAAGGTGCACCGCATGCTAACCAGTCAGCTTGCTGCTGAGTGTGTACTCCAACTGTGCTAATGAGGTGCAGTCTAATTTCAGCTGCAAGCTGTTCCGCGCCGGTCTGTTTACTTGCACATTTGGATTCCAGCACACATTTTCCAGCGTGGTCAAATCCCAGCCTTAGCGTGTAATGACAAGTGGGCTCTGCGGCACAGATTTAAATGAAAGTTAATGAAAACTTGCTGAGGTAGATTGTACATTTTCATGTTGATAATACGATCAGTTGAAGAAAAGTATGTGAATTCAATTAGCTGAATAACTTAATTCAGTGTCTCACTGCAGCCTTAAGATTTAAATATTTACTGTTATATCTGCTGTTTGTGCCAGTTTCTTGCATTTTTACATGACGTTACTTGCAACAGCAATCTAGTGATCTTCCTCATGATTTATTCATTCTCGAATTAGTTGAAAGAATCCTTTTAGTAATTACTAATTGAAAAATTGCTAAATGTTGAAAACACAGAGGTTGTCTTCTTTTTCCCATGTCCCTCAAACACCCAAATATGAATTCTTTCTTGTTGTCTTTAGCACTAATCCGATGTTCCCATCCCTTCCACATGCTATTATCCTATTATTATCAAAAACTTCTCATTTAAGCTGCCAGACTTTGGCATCCTTCCTTAATTCAGCTTTCCCTCTCATGACAAGCTATCAGGCAGTCTGCGCATTGCAACTATACACGTGCCAAGTTTTAGCAGATGACAAAATACTTTAACCAATTTATTACAAGAAAAAAAGATAAGAATCAATTCATTCAGAGCGATGTCGCATTCCCAGGGATGATCTGTAATTGAAAGCATCAACAACAGCAATTTCACAGCACTGCGCAGGGGTTTGGAGAAGAGTTCATGGATGTGATCAACAAAACAGTTGTTACAATACGGTAAACGATACAGAAAAAAGTTGGTTTAGGGCAACATTTAATGAAAGAATTAACATGGTGGCACGACACATAACGTGGCAGAGTCAGAATAATTCATGACTGCCAGATAGAGTACGCACAACAGCTCAGAATCAGAGGAGATCTAACTTAACATATCGATCTGGAGATGATCACAGATTAACGTGAAACAAAATCACAATGTAGATGATGGGTGAGATTGTGCTTGAAGTTTGGTTGAAATGCTTTAGGTGAAACTTTGGTGCAATACTCTGAACTAATTTAATGTGCTGACGTCCCCCTAAAGTCAAAGGCATAAAAATTGAAACCAACGTGGTGATCATTAATTCACAAAATGCTGGAGTAACTCAGCAGGTCAGGCAGCATCTCGGGAGAGAAGGAATGGGTGATGTTTCGGGTCGAGACCCTTCTTCAGACTGATGTCGGGGGTGGGACAAAGGAAGGATTCACAAAATGCTGGAGTAACTCAGCAGGTCAGGCAGCATCTCGGGAGAGAAGGAATTTTCACAAAATGCTGGAGTAACTCAGCAGGTCAGGCAGCATCTCGGGAGAGACGGAATTTTCACAAAATGCTGGATTAACACTGATCATTAACACTGGTACATCCTGGATAACATTTTGGATGGTTTGTCCTGGGCTCAACATACAAATGTAATCACAAAGAAGGCACCCCTACTTTCTGAGAATTTAAAGAGATTTAACATATCCCCAAATACTCTTACAAACTAAATTATAGAAAGTATCCTGACTGTTTGCGTCATGGTCTGGTTCAGCAATTCCAACACACAGGAACACAACAGGCTACAGAAAGTCGGGACTCAGCCCGGTCCATCACAGGCACAGCTAGCTCTCCCCTATATCGAAAGCATCTACATGAGGCGGAATCTGTCATTAAGAATCACCAGCATCTGAGCCATGCTCCCTTCTCACTTCTACTAGTGGGTAGAAGTACAGAAGGTATGAGTAACCATACAGCCAAGTTCAGGAACAGCTACTTTCCTACGACTAAGAAGTTCTTGAACTAAAACTAATCAATGGAACTTTTTGGGCACTCCCTTGCACTCCCATGGACTTTTTTTCCAAAATGTGTTTCGCACTAATGCTTGCCTTTCTGAAAAGTGTCCTTTCATTTAAAAAAAATGATGTATAGTTTATGTACTGCATAATTTGTGTTTGTGTGTTAGTCTGAGACAATATTCCTGTGTAGGAGCAAAAATGGAAAGGCCATGCGAAGTTGGCGTCCAAAGTAACGGGCGATTTATTAAACGATTTATTAAGCGTTGGCTGACCTCCTCGTGCACAAGCACCAGTTTAATAAATCGTCCATTACTTCGAACACCAACTTCACATGGCCTTTCCATTTTTGCTCCTACAACCTGGTGCAAGCAAGATCCTCATTATACTTGTACCTCATTCTGCTTGTGCGTATGACAATAAACTCTACTTCACCTGACCTGCATGTCCTTCCAACTGTTATTTCAAAACCGACTGCCAACATTTAACATCCGTGTAGGCAATGGACAGACAACGTTTCAGGTCAGGACTCTTCTCAACGGTTCAATATTGCTACCTATGCACAGCACTGTGAAATTATTTTGCATAACCCACAAATGCACAGTCGCCATATTGTGGCTCCGTTTACGAAGAAAATGGCCAAAGTCCAAAATGGTGACATGTTGGAACTACTAGAATTTCCCCAATCCAGGTTCAGACTGATTGAAGCAGAGGTTGGAAAGCTGAACTGTGATTCATCTCGGTCTTGGCATGTGTCTAATTTATGAACAGGCATTATTTAGGAACCTCAAGATTTGGTACAAAAGCATTCATGGATATTGAAGAGTTGCTTTAGGCGGGGTCAGGTTGCACCCAATCAGTGCTTTTCTGTAGTGGGATGTGGATATGCTGTATCTGCACTTTTACCCTGATCAGTTATTGGCCTAAAACATAAAATTTACGAGCCTTGGGTTCACCGCTCCCTCTCCTCAAGGTCTGGTCTTACTTGGAGTGGGTCTCTGAGCACAAACGTTTAATAGCTGATCAGCAGGATCCACTTGCCACACAGGGTCTTTCCCCAAAAAGGCCTTGCTACCGAGTTGATCAAAGGTGTCAAGGAAATTAAAATGTTATGAATGAGTTTGACACATTCAAAATTACTCACAAAAAACAATTATAAAGTAAAAACACTAAAACAATTTTGAATTATGAATTAACGAGCATAATAACACCTAATAACCCATGAATCAATTCAATTCACTGAATTCATTTATTTTTAAATGATCCTGTACTTATGTTTCTTTCCACAGCCATTCCTTGGGTTCAGCACACGGATTTCCCAGGTTAATTGCTGTGAAATCCCCAAAAGTTGGGAAGATCTCACTGGAGACCAACAGGGGAGGTCTTTTGACCTGGGACCTGCCACCGGCCGAACCGGACATTTGCTCCGTCCGGCTTTGCGGATGAAAGCTGCCAATTCTGAGCGGAACTGACATTTTTTTAGTCCGAAAACTGGACTACTGCAAACATTTCACCAGGAAGCATTTTTATTTGGATGCCTGACCACGTAGAAAGAAGTCTGTAAGTAGCTATTAATACTCTCTCTGCCGGGACTTGAGATGTGTGCCATTTCAACCCATGTTAAGCAATATAGAGCTGCTGATAATTTATAATTCATAACTAATTCTCTTGTAACTTTCAATGTGATTAAGCATCCAAACATAAATGGTTCATGGTCAAATATTTGCAGAGGTTTGCGTGGCGATGTCCTTCTTATACTCAGCTTGCCTTGGAGGTTTTTTTTGGCATTACTTGATTTTTTTCAATCATTTTTACAATATTCATTTAAAAACTGCAATTATAATAAAACTGCAATTGCACCAACATTTCACCCATCCTATCGATCATTGGCGACAATTTCTTCAGCAAACCTATAAACCAAATCAATAATTATCAGTAAAACCTTATAGATGTCATTATCAATGGCAGATAACAATAAGGGATAGAAGTAGAATTAGGCCGTTCGGCCCATCAAGTCTACTCTGCCATTCAATCATGGCTGATCTATCTCTCCCTCCCAACCCCATTCTCCTGCCTTCTCCCCATAAACTCTGATACCTGTATTAATCAAGAAGTAAATAATGTATAAACAACATGACTTCTTTATATGGAAGATGGACACAAAATGCTGGAGTAACTCAGCGGGACAGGCAGCATCTCTGGGAAGAAAGAATGGGTCGAGACCCTTTGGGTCGAGACCCTTCTTCAGACTATATAGAATTGGCCTGTATAATTGACTTTATTCTTTGTGTCACACAGTCAAGATAAAACTTCAAACTGATTCCTGTGTAGTATAGTCTGAGAAGTCCAGATGCCAAACTTGTTATTTCCACAGTCTGCATTTTAAAAAAAATTAAATCATTTTTCCATTGACCCTGAACTACATATTTTACAACAGCTATCATCTCTAACATCTGTTGAACTTGGTATTTATGTTTTGTAAAATCCTAAGGAAGGATTTTGCAAATCCAGTAAATTATAATGTTATCTTAAAAAACAAATTCAAAATCAGAATTGAATCCTGTCACAGAACCTCTTTAACTGCATATATTGGGCTCAGTGATTATTTTTTAATGATTATAAAATGTAATTATTTTTTATGATTGAATTAATGCATGAGAATACCTCTCTCAATCAGAATTTCACAAAAGCAGTGGTACCTGATACAAGAAAAGTCACAACACAAAGTGCTGGAGTAACTCAGCGGGTCAGGCAGTATCTCTGGAGAGCATGGATAGGTGACATTTCAGAGCAGGACCTTTCTTCAGACTGATGGTAGAGAGGGAGGAAAGAGATGAGGGGCAGGACAAAGCCTGGCAGGTAATTGCTTGATATAGGTGAGTGGGGGAGGTGATGGCCAGTTGGTTGGACAGAGACCAGAGATGGAAAGACCGAAGGTACGAAACAAAAAGATTGAAGAGTTGCAAATTGTGAAGCTCCAGGAAGAAATGTAGATGGTAGGGGAGGGGAGAAATAGGTATGATTCCAGGTGGGGCTTGGGGGGGGGGGGGGGGGGGGGGGGTTGAATGTGGGGGAGAAGAGGAGGTTTTTATAGTTACCTAAAATTGGAGAATTAATTGTTCATATTTTTGGGTTGTAAGCTACCCAAGCAGAATATGAAGTGTTTTTAGTTTTAGAGATGCAGCACGGAAACAGGCCCTTCGGCCCACTGAGACCACACCGGCCAGAGATCCCTGCAAATTAACACTGTCCTACATACACTAGGGACAATTTACACTTATACCAAGCCAATTTACCTACAAACTGTACTTGTACGTCTTTGGAGTGTGGGAGGAAACCGAAGATCTCGGAGAAAACCCACGCAGTCACCCAAACAGCACCCGCAGTCGGGATCGAACCCGGGTCTCCGGTGCTGCAAGCGCTGTAAGGCAGCAACTCTACCACTGTGCCACAATGCCGCCCGTTATTGTTCTGCTCCTTCATTGCTCCTTCAATTTACACTTGGCCTGGGAAGAGGAGTTAAAATGGTTTGCAAACCAAAGATCCAAAGGCCTTGGTATTCCGAGTGCAAGTGTTCAGGGAAACAGTCACCATCCACACTTGGTCCAGCCGATGTACACAAGGCCACATGGGGAACACCAGATACATGTTAGACCTCCTCTCTCACCTCCATCCAGGGACCTTAGTGGTCGCTCCAGATGAGACAGAGGTTCACATGCACCTTGTCTAACCTCATCTCATCCAGTGTTCCCAATGTGGTCTCTAGTACATCGGCGAGACCAAACGTAGACTCAGCAACCGTTTCGCTGAGCATTTGTGCTTGGCCCAGCAAGGCCTGCTGGATCTTCCAGTTGCCAACCATTTTAATCCTCTTCTCATTCCCTTACTGACTTTTCTTTCCTGGGCCTCCTCCATTGCCAGATTGAGGCCACATGCAAACTGGAGAAACAACACCTCGTATTCTGCTTGGGCAGCTTACAACCCAATGATATGAACATTGATTTTTTCCAATTTTAGGTAACTACAAAACCTCACCTTCTCCCCTCCCACCTACATTCTTTCCGCTAGCCTCACAATTCACAACTCATCCATCCTTTTGTCTCACCTGTATTTTCATCTCCAGCCCGGTCCATTCATCTGCCTATCAAAAACTCCACTCACCTGGATCAGCCTGTCACCTGCCAGGCTTTGTTCTGCCCCTCCTCCCTTCCAACTTTCTCCAACCCCCCCCCCTCCCCTCCCCCCATTCCCCCAATCTGCTGAGTTACTCCAACACTTTGTGTCATTTTGTGTAAACCATCATTTGCAGGTCTTCGTTTCTACCAAGAAAAGGCAAATAGTTCAAGTCCTCGATTCTATTATCTCCCCCTTTAATGAAAAAGTGATGAGTACTGCATCTGTCTTAAGTTAGTTTAGTTGCTTGAACCTGCCAGCATGAAATGTCCAACTAAAAGGGATGAATCAATTTGATGGAGAAAAAAATCTCAGGTTAGTTTGTAAAATGTGCAGACAAATATATTACCATAGGATGTACAATTAGTTAATTTGCTCCATGCTCCTTAAGGGAATGCATGTAAGTAAGTGGGAATAATTTGAATTAATTGGATTGGGAGGATAAACTTATTTATCCCATGTTGGTTTCAGGATAGAATTGTCTTGCAAGCAACTGTTTCGTCTTTCCCCAAAACGGCCTTGCATAATCGCCAACAAATACAGCCCCACCAGGATTTCAAATTTATCTTTTTTTCACAAAGTTAGCCAGTTAAAATATCCAGTCGATTGGCTAAGTTGAATGCAAAGGCACAAGATTAGACTTGGTGAGAGGCTGGTGCTTACATCATCTTCAGCTTGCAAATGGGAAAGTGATGTAAGAGGAGGAATAGAAATGAATATACCGTCTTCTTCAAAGTTTTCTGCCTGCAACTATTGAACATTGCTATTCCATTGCTATCATGATGAGCTAATTAAATTGTCTAGGAAGGAACTGCAGATGCAGGTTTACACCGATGATAGGCACAAAATGCTGGAGTAACTCAGATGGAGGGTTCTGGCCTAAAGCATCACCTATTCTTTTTCTCCAGAGATGTTGCCCGACCCGCTAAGTTACTCCAGCATTCTGTGTCTATCTTCAGGTTAAACTGTCTCTGCTAGTTCACAAAGACGGGTGCATCACCAGTTTGTTGGAGAGTTGCAGACTATGTTTGCTGATGTGATTGACATAAGTTCATAAGTTCATATGTGATAGGAGCAGATCTTTTCCTCTTAACCCCACTCTCCTGCCTACTTCCCATAACCCCTGACACCTGTACCAATCAAGACTCTATCTATCTCTGCCTTAGAAACATCCACTGACTTGGCCTCCACAGCCTTCGGTGGCAATGAATTCCACAGATTCACCACCCTTTGACTAAAGAAATTCCTCCTAATGTCCTTTGCAAAGGAACATCCTTTAATTCTGCGGCTATGGCCTCTGGTCCTAGACTCTCCCACTTGTGGAAACACCCTCTCCACATCCACTCTGACATGTTTGAAAAGCAGCCATCTTGTGCAAGATGCAAGATCTCGATGGTGGCTTGCAACGCTGTTCAGGGTGTGAGTGTTAGATTGACCACATGGTTGTTGGAGATCATTGGTAGCTGAATAATGAGAAGGTGGAACATTAAACAGTGTATGGGGCTAATTATTGAACCTGGGTTTGTTCGGTGAAATATTTGCTAATATTATACACAGAAGGACATTGAATATTTTTATGGCATTGCATCGAGAACCATGACTTCAGGCATTCACCACCTGAGTTATCTCCTCCTGCAGCATCTACAAGGCACCGCTGAATTGCACCCGGCCCCCAGTGGATGGATCTTCCCTTCCAGTCCCTCTACTTCCTTCCTTGCAGCATCAGAAAAGCATGGAACACTATCTCTGCTGAATCAAATTCTGTTTGCAGCTCTACTTGGCTCATTAAAGTTATTAAAAAAGTTATTTTACTTTGTCAAAGAATTAAAGTATAGTTCTTAAATTTCCAAACATTTAAAAGCAAAGTAAATGTAATAATGTAAAGCAAAACCTAATCCACTTCAGGGTCTCTCGCGGCCATTCCTCGCCATCGAAAGGAATGAACTCACTAACCAGATACAGATTTATAGGCAAATTCCCCACACAAGTCCTGGAAATTTGCTGCATTCCTGTTCTGCTGCCGGAGAGCACAATTGGGAAATCAGGGATGAGGAGCAGCCAGAGAGTTGCGGTTTTCATGTTTGTGCTGGAATACCAAACGGTGGAACATAGGCAGAGAAATGTCAGCGGTTTTACCCAGAGCAGCCAGTATTTCCCAGCATATTCTGGCCTAGAGCTACACTGAAGCCACCTGCTATAGTCCTCCTTCACTCCTTAGCTAACGTGAGCTAACGAGAATCTTCCGACTACCTTCTAACGGTATCCCAATGTGACGTTTGCAGGAATATATTTTTGGGATGTTCACATTCAGTTTCGTGTTTGGCAATATACAGGACAAAGATGTATGAACCTCTGCAAGTCATGCGGTGTTCGACGGAGAGCCTAATGGCGTCTTGACAATTCTGCCTTATTACAAAGTACCTTTGTAGATAATTACTTTGCTATTGCAATAATTCAAAGGGTTCTGACTACAAAGTTATAAATGTATCACCTTTCATTAGTCAAGCAATCACATGTTAAGATTATCACTCCTCTAATAACTTGTTCTAGAACTTCCTAATAGGAAACAGATAGGCTATTTTCTCGAATTACAAAGCCTGTTGTTTTAACAACTTGCAGGGTGGAGATTTTATCCTGGATTCCCAGTTGATTATTAGCTTGCTCGCACAACCATGAATGCTAAAGACTCTGGCCAAACTAACTGCTTGGTCTGCAACCCGAATTGCTCCCCCACAAAATTTATATGAAATGGTGATTTAACCCTTGGATGTTTGAGCTTCCACGGCCATTTCTGTTCAGCATTGCAATCCATCTGCTCCGTCATCAAAATCTCTGTTCCATTTCGATCACCACTCCCAACAAAAAGAGAATCAGCAGTGAGCCCGCCTGCCTTCAGACATTACACTATTTGCATCTGTTCCATTTTGTGCATTTGGCACAGGTTCCACATCATTATTTAATCTCATTTATATTCCCATTTGCTCTGGTGTGCAATGTAGTTAGCAATCTAACTTCCAATGTCCCTGTGCTATAGATGAAAAATACATATTCCTCACTAATCCCCAGTATGTTCCTGTTCACTCAGTTGAGATATTATTTCCTTGCCGCTAAATATTTTTAATACATTTTCTGTTATTTTTAAATGATGGAATCGTTGGAGCATTGGGGAATAAATAGCCTTTGGCCCATTCTTTCTCAGTGCTGATAGCTCCATCTTGGATATATTTACTTTGAAATTAGATCTTATGAGAACTGGCACTTATAGGTTCAATAAAGGACCTAAAATATACCAGAAGATGCTGCCCTTCAAATTAGATCAGCCATCAAATAAGAGAGAAATAAATTTAAAATTATTGCTCATTTACTTAAATTGGTGGAATCCTTTATGAAATATTTTTTGTCAATCACCATGATCACTGCACCCTGCAGATAACTAGGCCAAAAATCAGTAAGGGCCTTACTGGACTCCACCCTTTCATGCAAGTCAGTAGGTTAATTGCCAGCTTGCCAACCTAGATGCTAATTAGATTCACAGCCCTTGGCTGGTTTTCACTTTTCCCAAGAGAATCGCGGGTCTTGGTAATTTTGAGCTGGCGTTGAACTGCCTTTGAACACTTTATAACAAATCAAAAGTGATCTGAAGGTCAGCCTTTGAGGCTGAAAGTGAACAAGGTTAGGAATTTATGGGAGGAAAGGAAGATCGTGCCAGCAATGAGTCTTCATGCAATAATTTTCCCGATGATCAATCTTTGAAGCTCTGTTGGCCACCATGGCCGCAACTCCAGTGCCATACGAGGCAATTGGCAGCAGTTCTATGCATTCTAATGGTCTCAATTTTAGTAGTCATGCCTAATGGCTTTTGAGGATCCAAAGATGAGATGCCTTCAGTGTGTCTGGTAACGGTACCACATGCTCATGAGGTCTTTTTATTTTTATGGTTGGGATATGCAATCCTCAACGTCTATAAGTGCGGTGGCATAGTTGGCCCAGATAGACTGCTGTGGGATGGGGTCAAGTATGGCCACATCGAGAACAGGGTCACAGTCACAGTTGAGGTCTTTAGAATGGACCTGTCGGCGTTTGTTGACTGCCTGATGATTTAGCTCCCATTCCTGACTCTCAGTATTTGAACGAGAATTGGCTTTCATATTGTGGAAGACCTTAGCTGTGAATGAGTTGCATAGCTTCCTGGGCTCTCTCCATCTACCTACTGTTGTTTAATTTTTTTTTCTCAAAAAAACAACTTTATGAAAGATATATACAGCAAATGCAATAAAATCAGTACATGTCTTTCTTTACATTATTGTGCTACTAAACCAATACAGACTCTTACAAAGAACCTATAGTGCTCTTGTTTTATCCACTAGATCTCTATTTTCAGGGGCCTGTAGACCTACTTCATTTCATCGGAGATGTCCTCATTCTTTAGGGAGTGGGGGTTCCCCTCTTCCATTATAGATGAGGCTCTCACCAGGGTCTCCTCAATATCCCACAGCTCCACTGGACATCTCCACTCAGTTGGCCTTAACCTGCCTGATCTCTTGGTTGCACAGCACTTCAACTCCCCTTCCCATTCCCAATCTGACCTTTCTGTCAGAGTGAGGCCCAGCACAAATTGGAGGAACAGCACCTCATATTTCGCTTGGGTAGCTTACACCCCAGCAGTATGAACATTGACTTCTCTAACTTCAAATAGCCCTTGCTTTCCCCCTCTCTCCATCCCTTCCCCCTTCCCAGTTCTCCCACCATTCTTACTGTCTCCGACTACATTCTATCTCTGTCCTGCCCACTCCCCTGACATCAGTCTGAAGAAGGGTCTCGACCCGAAAGGTCACCAGAGATGCTGCCTGTCCCGCTGAGTTACTCCAGCAATTTTATCTCTCCCTTTGTCCTATTTCATTTTCCTTGAGTAAAATTGGAGCTTTCAGCCTAGGAACACCTCTTATTTGCAGTTACTCAGTTGCTAGATCTCTTAGTTGTTCTCATCAAACGAGTCCTGGTACTTTGCCAACTATAGCAGACCAGGAATTATTGACATTCTGTGGCTCCTGTAGTCTGGGAGTTGACAGGTTGTTTTTGGGAGGTGCTGTCTGAGAAGTGCTGCCTGTGTGGTCCTTGGAAGCTTTAATATTGATCTTTTTGTGACATGCTTCGGTTGACTCTGATGTTTAGGGCAACAATCGAGTGCATTAGGCAGTAATTGTCGACACCTAGCGTGGCGTGGTGCTTCAAACATCATGGTCCCTTGCTATCTATCAGTTGGTAATGCTTCAACCAGATTATTGGCACAAGCTCTTGTGTTCATCTCTCTGATGAAACAGAGTCTGTGTTATAATGCTCGAAGCATTTTGTCAGAAGCATAATCCCATCGGAGTTAGCCTTTCCCATTCTTCCATTTCCACCATGCCTTGCCAGGTGAAAGGCGTGATTGCTCATGTTCCCATCCTGGCATCAAAATATCCCATGAGTGTCAATTTGTCTCTCTTGATGTGTGGACCTAAGTACTTTCAAGTCACAGTCTCTGATGGCCTCATCCCAAACCTCTTATGCTTGGGGTGTGGGCACTGATGACTGGAGCATGTTGAACTGAGCCAAAGGACGTCAAACAATTCCACAGGGTGAGTCTTGCCCCAATGCTTTTTTGCAAGTGTTCTTGCCACTGTGTTGCATCCTGCCTCCAGTAAACCTCTCAGAGGAGTGGAGTTAATCTTCGGAACTAATGGGGAGCAGTTGAACCTCCAGCGGTTGGTTGCACCCCCAGAAGCAAGCTTATTCACAGAGTGGTGGTAGTAGTAGTAGTAGTAGTAGTACAAGTGCAGAGTGCCCCCTGCATACGTGTTGAAAGAAGTGGATTAATTCGCAAACTACCCACCTACCCGCACCATGAGCCACACCTGTCCCATCTGCAAAAGAGTCAGCTGTTCCCTTACTCGCCACTCCAGAACCCACACAACTGGAATAGTAGCAAGCGATCCTCCATCCAAGGAGCTGTTTAAAGGAGAGAAACATTCTGGCAGTGTAAAAGGTAGAATGTCCCAGGTTTAAGCCCAGCAACTCGTGAAGGAGCAGTGGCACATTTCCAACTCGGTAAAGTGTCCAACTTGACTGGAAACTTGCAAATTGCAAGGGTTCCCTCATGCTGATTACGTTAGTCCTCCTAGGTATTAATGGACAATGTGCTTTTGAGGAAACCTTGGCAATCGCCACAGTGTGCTTTGTGGATATACAAACTGTAGCCGTCGGGCACCAATTAAAGAGCATATATGTTTAGTGTGGTGCATAACATGTATATCGAGCCTCGGCATATAGCCACACTTCATGTTTGCATGCTTTGGCTCAATGCACAGCTTGATGCATCCATGCACAAAGCTGGCCCTCAGTCCAGGGCACTGTTGGGTACACTTCTTTTTTCCCCCCATTCTCTGGAGACAAGTGCATCATGACTCATTGGACCAGCTCCATTTTGGATCACCAGTGGACATATGGTGACTGTGGGACTCGGGTGACTACATCTGTGCAGGATTGGGATAGGAGCCACACCTGCACCTGTACAGCACCGAGAACACCTTGCCCCTGATGTGCAAGTTCGTGCCCACCATTGAGAGGAACTACCACTCCCAATTCAAGATTCAAGATTCAAGATTCAAGATAGCTTTATTTGTCATCCAATATTGGACGAAATTCAGTCACCCACAGTCCAACAATAAAAGCATTAAATAAGCATTAAAATTACACAACCCCAAAAAACCCCCAAAACACAGCCCAACAATAAAAGCATTAAATAGGCATTCAAATTACCCAACCCCAAAAACACACAAAAAAAGAAACATCCATCAAAGAAACATCCATCACAGTGAGTCTCCTCCTCCAGTACTCTCTCTCCTCACTGTGATGGAAGGCCACAATGTCTTTCCCTTCTCCTGCTGTCCTCGCCCGCAGTCAGGTTGTTGTTCGATCTGCCCTATCTGTTCAAATCAATTTTTGCCACATGTTCCCGCCCCTCCGAACCAGATCCCCAGATCCTTCCGGTAGCAAGACTTCATAGTGAAGGGCCATTACCAAAGACATGCCCTCAGTCATCCTGCAGTTGACACTAGCCCCCAAGGTGCTAATCAGTCTATGGACCAGCCATAGATTTCCTTCATCAATTGCATCATCCATGTACCGGGAGGTTTTTATCTGAGCTGTATTGTAAGATTTGTAGCGTTTTGTAACATTATGTGTAATATTTTCTCAAAGAATTTACCAAAAATTTACCAAAATAGCCCTAATTTCAGAGAGAAATTAGTCCTCCATTCCACTGAATCACTGAGCTATAACAATGCAGGTTGCACTGCATTTGTTTATGTATGAGCTGTTCATTAATCATATGGATGTGACTGGGACCAAAGGCTGCTGCCATACTGGAGTCTGTGGTCGTGTTATACCCACATGGTTGACTACGAACCAAAAATAGTTCCTAATTAGTGCAGAATTCTTTGAAGATCAGTCTTGATAAGGTGATTTATTTATAATTCAGTCAAACGCCCTCTGGCATCATTCCGATTTCAAGTTAATGTTCGTGGGAAGACATAAAGTGGCATTTTAAAAATACCGAATTTGAGTTATAGTGACATTGCAACTGCCATGGAATTAAACATTGTAACACTGCACTATTTGTAGTTATCTGAATCAGTTACAATTTACTTAGGTCCATTCTAGATCTAGTTGCCCAAAGTGGTTTTATTGGGGTTTTGTTGTTGGCTGAACAAATCTTCTACTACCAGGTAGCATATAATTTCATAAAAGTGAAATAATCTTTTTTCCAATTATGTTCATGTCAACTTTAGATGTCATTCACCCATAAACTGATGCTTAAGAGATGAGGAAAATATTGATTCCTGTAACAAAATTCAAAGAGCTTTTTAAAGAACAATATTCAAGGTGAAACAAGTTTAAAGTTTAAACAGGAATATATTTCACTTTCATTATTTGGGCACAGTTATCAATAACAAACAAAATTTTATATTATTAAGAGTCAATGAACCTGTCAAAAGCAAGTGCAGATCATTCAGGAGCATTTCAAAGTAGTTCACTTTCTACCTGGATTGCGGTCCCAAGGATTCTGTCCTGTGTTTGAGCCACCACTGCACTCTATGGCCCTGTCAGAATTTTGATGAAGGAAATCACAATCCCTGTAGACCATAGACAAAAATATCACAGAACGTATAGGATCTGCTGGGGTTTTCCTGAAATAGTCCGCGATTGAGCCTGACAAATATGGCATTGTACCAAGTAAGGAACCTTAAACCCTGCAAGACAAATACAGATGCCAAATCCCGCAAAGTTAAAATGGTGCATTTATAGAAATGTACTCTATGCCATGAAGACGTTTGTTTTCCCATGCTCCATTTTTATAACTGTGCATAGCTCCGAAGTCAGCCTTATGCAAGCCACATTCTTTCTAGTTCACAAAAATGAAAAAAAAGTTGTTGCATAATGGCCACTTGATAACAAGAACACGTCTGCTTTTAATCTGATGTGCTCTTTCTAAGTTAGTCTCCTGAGGTAGAAGAGAGACTCTAATAAAAGGGTTGAATTCTGTTGATGCTGGATGAATTTCAGAGATCATACCACCTGCAGATAAAATGTTTAAATGTCAAATGTCACTCAGATTTAATGGCTGAAAACAAGAAGAAAGGAACAGAAAGTCGTCCAATCTTTTTTAAATTAAGAATTCATTAAATATAAGTGACTGCAGTCACGTGACTAGGTTATATATACTGTGCAATGTATTAACGTGCCCAATGTGTGCTAACAGGCAGCATTGTTGTGTTACTGCATGAACTGACCATTGAAAACAGTTTTCTGCTTAAAATACACACTTATCTTTTTCTCCCCCGGCTCGCAGCAGGGTGCAGGATCGGGGCTCGTGATCAATTCACTTTTCTCACTGATGTTCAGTAAAGCTACAAGCCAAAGAAGGCTGCGTTACCATGCAAGAAACCTCCCAGCTCATGCCCCACAAGCACTGCATCAGAAGCCATGATGTACGTAAATTTTTAACCTCAACAAATTCATATTTATGAACGGCTTTTGTGAATTTTAAATCAGATTATTTTATAACAATTTCATGTTGGTATGTACTTTTTCTTTCGCCTTGTCACCTGAAGTATCATCAGTAGCCGAGGTAAATGGATTCTTCCCATTTGCCTTTTCCTGGCCTCCCATAATTTTATACAACTTAATTTCCCCTCAGCGTTTTCTGTTTTCAAGAAAACAACGTAGCTTTTCTAATTATTCCCCTGCAACTAAACACCGCTATTCCTGCTTTGTAAATCTGCTCTGAAACCCCACTTGCGCCAGTACATTCTTCACGTAACTGCGAGCATCGATCTTGCTTTGTGCAGTGCCTACTTTACCTCCCTGCTTTTAAATTCCAGGCCACAAACTGTGGTCACCTGGTGACAGTAATGGAGTTCAGTACAATTCAGTTATTATTGTTGGACTGCACAAATACTATAAGGATGCTTAGTTTTGAAGGCTGGGATAAGTTTTCAAGTTATTCCGCTTGGCATGGTGTTCTGTTACACATTTTCAGTCAGAGAGTTGTGAATCTGTGGAATCCTCTGCCTCAGAAGGCAGTGGAGGCCAATTCTCTGGATGCTTTCAAGAGAGAGCTAGATAGAGCTCTTAAAGATAGCAGAGTCAGGAGGTATGGGGAGAAGGCAGGAACGGGGTACTGATTGTGAATGATCAGCCATGATCACATTGAATGGCCTACTCCTGCACCTATTGTCTATAAAGTGGAAGTTGTCCTTGGGATAAAGATGGAGCTTTATGTACAGTGCATTCAGAAAGTATTCAGACCCCTTCACTTTTTCCACATTTTGCTACGTTACAGCCTTATTTTAAAATGGATTAAATTCATTTTTTTAATCATCAATCTACACACAATCCCCCATAATAAAAAAGTGAAAACAGATGTTTAGAAATTTTTTCAAAGTAATTAAAAAGAAATAACTGAAATATCACATTTACATAAGTATTCAGACCCTTTGCTATGACTATCATCCTGTTTCCATTGATTATCCTTGAGATGTTTCTACAACTTGATTGGAGTCCATCAGTGGTAAATTAAATTGATTGGACATGATTTGGAAAGGCACACGACTGTCTATATAAGGTCCCACAGTTGACAGTGCATGTCAGAGCAAAAACCAAGCCATGAAGATGAAGGAATTGTCCGTAGACCTCCGAGACAGGATTGTGTCGAGACACAGATCTGGGGAAGGGTATAAAACAATTTCTGCAGCATTGCAGGTCCCGAAGAGCACAGTGGCCTCTGTCATTCTTAAATGGAAAAACTTTGGAACCACCAGGACTCTTCATAGAGCTGGCCGCCTGGCCAAACTGAGCAATCGGGGGAGAAGGGCCTTGGTTAGGGAGGTGACCAAGAACCCGATGGTCACTCTGACAGAGCTCCAGAGTTCCTCTGTGAAGATGGGAGAATCTATCAGAAGGACAATTATATCTGCAGCACTCCACCAATCAGGACTTTATGGCAGAGTGGCCAGACGGAAGCCACTCCTCAGTAAAAGGCACATGACACCCGCATGGAGTTTGCCAAAAGGCACCCAAAGGACCCTCAGACCATGAGCAACAAGATTCTCTGATCTGATGAAACCAAGATTGAACTCTTTGGCCTGAATGCCAAGCGGCATTGTTCATCACCTGGCCAATACTATACCTACGGTGGTGGAAGCATCATGCTGTGGGGATGTTTTTCAGCGGCAGGAACTGGGAGACTAGTCAGGATTGAGGGAAGATAAGCGGAGCAAAGTACAGAGAGATCCTTGATGAAAACCTGCTCCAGAGCGTTGTGGACCTCAGACTGGGGCGGAGGTTCACCTTCCAACAGGACAACAACCCCAAGCACACAGCCAAGACAACGCATGAGTGGCTTCATGCCAAGTCTGTGAACGTCCTTGAGTGGCCCAGCCAGAGCCCGGACTTGAACCCGATCGAACATCTCTGGAGGGACTTGAAAATATCTGTGCATGGACGCCCCCCATCCAACCTGACAGAGCTTGAGAGGATCTACAGCGAAGAATGGGAGAAATGACCCAAATACAGATGTGCCAAGCTTGTAGCGTCATACCCAAGAAGACTTGAGGCTGTAATCGCTGCCAAAGGTGCCTCAACAAAGTATTGAGTAAAGGGTCTGAATACTTATGTAAATGTGATATTTCAGTTATTTATTTTTAATTTTTCGCAAAAATTTCTAAACACCTGTTTTTGTTTTTTTTAATTATGGAGTATTGTATGTAGATTGATGATAAAAAAATTGAATTTAATCCATTTTAAAATAAGGCTGTAATGTAGCAAAATATGGAAAAAGTGAAGGGATCTGATTACTTTCTGAATGCACTGTAGTTATCTCCCATTGACAGACACATCTGGTAGATTAGTAAATTAGCACGTAAATTAGGGAAGAATGAGGTCAAAGTATTCGTCTTCTTTATCATTACTCTCTCACCTTCTAACACCAGCCAACAACAACAAAGTCTTGTGTAGGAAGGAACTGCAGATGCTGGTTTAAGCCAAAGTTTCAAAGCTGGAGTAACTCAGCGGGCCAGGCAGCATCTCCGGAGAGAAGGAATGGATCACGTTTCGGGTCGAGACCCCTCTTCAGACTCAAGTCTTGGTGAGTTTGGACTATTATATTGCTACAAAGCAACACTTGGTGATGGATATTAAATCTCTCTATCTTGAGGACACACTTATGCCCTTGCTCACCTGAGTGCTACTTCTTAGCAAGGTTAAGCCTGACAGACTTTACTTGATTTTTCAAGCAACAGTAGTACAAGACAGGGTACAAGACATAAAGACGTTAATTACAAGTACATTAAGTGGTACTGCACTGCAAGGTAATAAGGGGGAGAACTTTATTTAAACTTTTATGAGCCTCATGCGTGGTGTACAGATGTAAGTAGTCATCATAAAATAGCACTGAATTTTTTATGGTAATTGCAAAATTAGGTATTTTTAAGATGTATATGCCTTTTTCCCCAGTCTATAGTCTGAAGAAGGGTCTCGACCCGAAACGTCACCTATTCCTTCTCTCCCGAGATGCTGCCTGACCCGCTGAGTTACTCCAGCGTTTTAGAAGGATGAGAGGAGATCTTATTGAAACGTATAAGATTATTAAGGGGTTGGACACGTTAGAGGCAGGAAACATGTTCCCAATGTTGGGGGAGTCCGGAACAAGGGGCCACAGTTTAAGAATAAAGTGTAGGCCATTTAGAACTGAGATGAGGAAAAACTTTTTCAGTCAGAGAGTTGTGAATCTGTGGAATTCTCTGCCTCAGAAGGCAGTGGAGGCCAATTCTCTGAATACATTCAAGAGAGAGCTGGATAGAGCTCTTAAGGATAGTGGAGTCAGGGGGTATGGGGAGAAGGCAGGAACGGGGTACTGATTGAGAATGATCAGCCATGATCACATTGAATGGCGGTGCTGGCTCGAAGGGTTGAATGGCCTCCTCCTGCACCTATTGTCTATTGTCTATTGTGTCTACCTTCAATGTAAATACTATATTTGCTACAGACGTGTAGAAGCCCTGAAGAAATACTGGTCGAACTGCCTTAGTTTTTAAGATGATGTGCATTAGGAAATGCCAAGATACTGGCCTTATGCCAATGAGGAAGCAGGAGAAGGTGCCTTGGTTTGAATACGTGCGCGTTACAGGGAATCCTACAGATGACATTGCTTTTCAAATGTTACTTGTCTTCTCCTTCTCAGTGATGGTGTTCCTTCGCTGAACAGTGCTGTTGACCAGTTAACTGGTTAATCTTCTTTTAACCAGTTATCGGAGAACCTCTGTCGAGAGTCTGAATTTGGAAAAAAACATCTCCTTGCTAGCATCACACCAGCGTGAGAACACAAAAGAAAAATCAAGGACAAGAAATCCAACACACTTTTATGAGGACACAAAGCTGATGAAAGCAGCAAAGTGTTTAAGTATTGAAATGCCAGCCTTCAATTCATAAGCCCTGAAATGGATGTTGTTGAGTTCAAAGGTTCAACAGGCATCGCTTTCCTTCATTTCTACTAAGTTTTTCATTTCCTTCTGAGTTTTGAAAGGAGAGGGATGTTGAGTTAGCAGAATAATGTTGACCAGTAAAGAGGTGGCACTTTACTTCAGATGAGGCATTATCCTTTCCTCACTGTATCCGAACAGACACTGTACAATCTGGAGTTATAATGTATAGCTATGAACTGTTACAGATGATCAATGCTGCAGATTACAGGAGAGATATACTGCAGCCTAATTTTAACGGTTTTAATTTCCCGAGAAATTGGACACAAAAATTATAAGGATCAATCTGGGCCCTCTTGTGGACTGAATTTTATTTGCTTTCCTTCTTGGAACATGCAGAAAGGAATAATAGAATTGATGGGATCCTCTTGTCAAGTTTAGTTTAGAGATAAAGTGTGGAAACAGGCCCTTCGGCCCACTTGGTCTGCGCTGACCAGCGATCCCCGCACATTAACACTATCCTACACACACTAATGACAATTTTTACATTTGCAACCTACAAACCTGTATGTTTTTGGAGTAAACTGAAGATATTGGAGAAAACCCACGAGCAGAACGTACAAACTCCGTACAGACAGCACCCGTCTTCAGGATCGAACCAGGGTCTCAGACGCTGCAAGTGCTGTAAAGCAGCAACTCCACTGCTGAGCCCATTTGAACTCTTGCTTTAACTTTTTTTTGTTAACTGCCTTTTCACTCTGCAGCATGGGTACTGCATTTAACATTGCCATAGCTTTGAATATTAGGGCAATGATGCAGCCTTGTTTAGTTTGAGTTTACTGAGGTACAGCGAAAAGATTTTGTTGTATGCTAACCAGTCAGTGGAAAGACAATACACGATTACAAGCCACCCATAGTGTACAGATACTTAATAAAGGGAATAAAGTCCAAGATAAAGGCCAGTAAAGCCCAATCAAAGATAGTCCGAAGGTCTCTAATAAAGTAGATAGTAGTTCAGGACTGCTCTCTATTGTTGGCAGGATGGTTCAGTTGCCTGAAAAGAAGCTGGGAAGAAACTGTCCCTGAATCTGGAGGTAAGTGTTTTCACACTTCTATACCTCTTGCCTAATGGCAGAGGGGAGAAGAGGGAATGGCCAGGGTGTAACTCGCTCTTGATTATGCTGATGGCCTTGCATGAGATGTAAATGGAGTCAATGGAAGGGAGGTTGGTTTGTGTGATGGTCTGGGCTACATCCACAATTGTCTTGCATGGAACTGGATAAGACCAGTGGATTTGGTTCACTGAATTTGGTTCTATTGTAGACATAATGATTAGTTTCATAATTTGCACAATACTGTGGAACAAATGTGAAAAGAACATCAATTTTATGGTCAGCTTCAATTGAGGAGGACATTCCGCAGTCCCTCCCGATTAATAGTTGAGGCCCCTGTTCTCTCCTTGTTCTTAGGCAGGATTAACAGAGACTTGCTTCCACTCTGGTTTAGTGGGCGTTGAGGGGGCTCATGAGAACATTATGGGAAGTGCATACATTTCCACGGATGACGCAGAAGTAGCTTTGGGTAAGTGATTTGTGTGGTGGTGTGCGTCCTCTGCCACTAGTGCATGGGCTATGCATGCTTCTGAAGTGTGGACTCAAGGTTGGCAATGCTATTTGAAATGCCCCTTCACCAGTTCAGTTCAGTTTAGTGTCACGTACACCGAGGTACAGTGAAAAGTTTTTGTTGAGTGCTAACCAGTCAGCGGAAAGACAGTACATTATTACAATCGAGCCATTTACAGCGTATAGATACATGATAAGGGAATAATATTTAGTGCAAGGTAAAGCCAGTAAAGTCCGATCAAGGGTAGTCCGAGATCATCAATTCTGAGCAGTTTTGAAGCAAGGAGTCAGTAGGAATTTCTTCAGGAAACTTTGAGCATTGGGGCAATCATGCAGCCTTGGTTCACACCAGTCTGAGATGCTGCCTGACCCGCTGAGTTACGCCAGCATTTTGTGTCTACCGTCAGTCTTCACTGAGGTTGGTTCTGTTGTAGACATACTGATTAGATTCATGGTTTACATGATGCTCTGGAGCAAATGTGAAAAGGATCGTTTTTGCAGGTCGCTTCATTTGAGGAGGATATTCTGCAGTCCCTCCCATTTGATGGAGTCAAGGCCCGTACATAGGGCCATATCAAGGCTCGTATATATATAGAGAGTCCGAAGAAGGGTGTTGACTCAAAACATCACCTATTCCTTCTCTCCAGAGATGCTGCCTGACCAGCTGAGTTACTGGTGCATTTTCATCATCATATCATATATATACAGCTGGAAACAGGCCTTTTCGGCCCTCCAAGTCCGTGCCGCCCAGTGATCCCCGTACATTAACACTATCCTACACCCACTAGGGACAATTTTTACATTTACCCAGCCAATTAACCTACATACCTGTACGTCTTTGGAGTGTGGGAGGAAACCGAAGATCTCGGAGAAAACCCACGCAGGTCACGGGGAGAACGTACAAACTCCTTACAGTGCAGCACCCGTAGTCAGGATCGAACCTGAGTCTCCGGCGCTGCATTCGCTGTAAAGCAGCAACTCTACCGCTGCGCTACCGTACCGCCCTGTGTCTATCTTCGGTGTA
Organism: Rhinoraja longicauda; assembly: GCF_053455715.1. Classification (NCBI taxonomy): domain Eukaryota; kingdom Metazoa; phylum Chordata; class Chondrichthyes; order Rajiformes; family Arhynchobatidae; genus Rhinoraja; species Rhinoraja longicauda. The sequence goes on from NC_135958.1 coordinate 36,062,403, forward strand.
AACCAGCATCTGCAGTTTCTTCCTACGTATATCTATCTATCTATCTATATATATTATTATTATTATCTATATATCTATATATCTATATATCTATCTTCTATCTATCTATATCTATCTATCTTCTATCTATCTATATCTATCTATCTATCTATCTATCTATATCTATCTATCTATATCTATCTTCTATCTATCTATCTATCTATATCTATATAATACTAAAACTCTGCGGTCCAACATTCCGTATGTATGTATGTATATGTGTATGTACGGAAGATTACTTACAAACCCTACTCCTCCTAGACGGTACACCAAAGCGCTACGATTTTTGTACCGCCGTATTCACCATTAACCTGGGCAACTATTGTAAGTACTTTCGTTCAAATTGAAGCTACCTTTTTAAAGCTAGAGAGATATTAAAGTTTAAATTTTCATTTCTAACCCTTTTCTTCAAGGGGCTACATTTGTTTCCAAAAGTTTACAGAAAAGGATTTAGTTTTCAGCAAGGATTTAGTTTTCAGCTTGTGACGGCTACATTGTTTCGAAAAGCTTCCAAGAAGTCTTTTTTGTTATTGCAAGTCAAGTCAAGTCAAGTCACTTTTATTTGTATAGCACATTTAAAAACAACCCACGTTGACCAAAAAAAAAAGAATGAAGGCTATAGTGGTCACTTGACATACACAGATCAGGAGGACGGGCCCAACGGGCACACTTGGAGAGTAAGAGTGGGGCTGGGGGAGGAGAGAATGGGGGGTGTGGGGACGGGCCCAACGGGCCCTCTTTTCTAGTATAGTAAAACTCTGCGTTCGTATGTAGGGATGTATGTGTGTATGTACGGAAGTTTAACTTACAAACCCTACTCCTCCAAGACGGTACACCAAAGCGCTACGATTTTTGTACCGCCGTATTCACCATTAACCTGGGCAACTATTGTAAGTACTTTCGTTCAAATTGAAGCTACCTTTTTAAAGCTAGAGAGATATTAAAGTTTAAATTTTCATTTCTAACCCTTTTCTTCAAGGGGCTACATTTGTTTCAAAAAGTTTACAGAAAATCATTTAGTTTTCAGCAAGGATTTAGTTTTCAGCTTGTGACGGCTACATTGTTTCGAAAAGCTTCCAAGAAGTCTTTTTTGTTATTGCAAGTCAAGTCAAGTCAAGTCAAGTCAATTTTATTTGTATAGCACATTTAAAAACAACCCACGTTGACCAAAGTACTGCACATCTGATTAGGAAAAAAAAACAAAACATCTGATTAGGAAAAAAAAAAAAACGGGCACACTTGGAGAGTAAGAGTGGGGCTGGGGAAGGAGAGAATGGGGGGTGTGGGGACGGGCCCAACGGGCCCTCCCCAACGGGCACACTTGGAGAGTAAGAGTGGGGCTGGGGGAGGAGAGAATGGGGGGTGTGGGGACGGGCCCAACGGGCCCTCTTTTCTAGTATATAATACTAAAACTCTGCGTTCGTATGTAGGGATGTATGTGTGTATGTACGGAAGTTAACTTACAAACCCTACTCCTCCAAGACGGTACACCAAAGCGCTACGATTTTTGTACCGCCGTATTCACCATTAACCTGGGCAACTATTGTAAGTACTTTCGTTCAAATTGAAGCTACCTTTTTAAAGCTAGAGAGATATTAAAGTTTAAATTTTCATTTCTAACCCTTTTCTTCAAGGGGCAACATTTGTTTCCAAAAGTTTCCAGAAAAGGACAGAAAAGGATTTAGTTTTCAGCTTGTGACGGCTACATTGTTTCGAAAAGCTTCCAAGAAGTCTTTTTTGTTATTGCAAGTCAAGTCAAGTCAAGTCAAGTCAGTTTTATTTGTATAGCACATTTAAAAACAACCCACGTTGACCAAAGTGCTGCACATCTGATTAGGAAAAAAAAAAAGACATCTGATTAGGAAAAAGAAGGCTATAGTGGTCACTTGACATACACAGATCAGGAGGACGGGCCCAACGGGCACACTTGGAGAGTAAGAGTGGGGCTGGGGGAGGAGAGAATGGGGGGTGTGGGGACGGGCCCAACGGGCCCTCTTTTCTAGTAAATATATAAAATCGCTGGTGTTGTTCTTTGCATTTTTATTTGGAAATGATACTTGGTGAAAATCACACCATTTGTGTCTCTGGAATGAAAGGAAAGCACAGTGTGGTTTAGGGAGCAGTAGCCTATGGAGAACCCTGGTGATGACTTTCCCCATGGCACACAGCAGGGAGCCAGACCCCTCTGAGTTACCACATTCTGATACCTCCTTTCTTGAAGATGGTCACAATGACAGCATCTCTGCAGTCCCCCGGGATACCTTCCTTTCCCCAGATGTGGTCACGACTGAAGCTCTTCTCCGCCGAGCTTTAGGGTTTCCGTGGGGATTACATTTGTTTGCCAGGTCTTGAACAGGAAATCAAAGACAAGAATTCAAATGCTTCATCCTTTTACAAAGATCCAAAGCCAATGAAAAAAAGCAAAGTATTTAAGTATTGAAATGCCAGACTTCAATTCATAATTGAATGGATTTTCTTTAAATTCAAAGATTTAACAGACATCACTTTTCTTCATTTCTAATAAGCATTTCAATTCCTCTGAAACCTTGAAAATAGAATGATATTAAATTATCAAAGTAACTAGACCAAGTGGACCCATTGGGCCCAAACCTCTCCTGCATTGGTGTAGCATCCTCTCCCCCCCTCCCTTCCCCCCCTCCCGCTCCCTTACCCCCCTCCCCCTCTCCCCCTCTCTCCCTCCCTCCCTCCTCCCCTCCCTCCCTCCCTTCCCCTCCCCCCTCCACCCACCTCCTTCCCGCCCTCCCTCCCTAGGAGATAGATTTAAATTTTAAAACGTGAATAACTTTTAAAATATAACACCGATTTCAATGAAATTTCTTCCATTAATACCAAAGGGAGACGGCCTAAAATTGTTGTGCTATTGTGTACCGTTTTGGCTGCAGTTCAGGAACAAACAAACAAGCAAACGAGAGTTTTAGTATATAAATATTGGTGAATAAGTAAGATTTTTGTTGAATGTAACAGTAAATATTATTTACTCGATGCCAATTAGACACCTGATTCAAAAAGGGACACTTTAATTTGTGTTAGGTATTATCTTAGTCTCACTTTATACAAACAAACAGTAGAAAATCTACCCTTTTCATGTGCAGCTATGACATGTGATCGATGCTTAAGGGCCTGTCCCACGTAGGCAATTTTTTAGGCGACTGCCGGCGACTGTCAAAGTCGTAGCAGATCGCCAAAATGTTCTTTTACCTGATGACAATGACCACGACAATGCCGAGTCAGGTCGAGATGACACCGTCTTCGGAAACATCGCAAAATTCCCAGGCTGTCAATGCTTCTCCAGTGTCCTAATTTTCGCTGAAATCACTGACACGTCGGTAAGTACTTGAGAGTTTTGAACTATAATATCTTGTATGGGTTACTTAAAAACCAAGCTTCACGGTAACAAGGCATAAACTGGATTGACTTCCAGTTTACTAATGGCAGTATTAAGAAATTTAATTTAAAAAGTGGTTAAATGGATTTTTGTGAAAAGTGTGTGGGCATTCTTTGAAAATGTACGGGAGATGCATATCTGGTTTCTGGGTTGCATATCTGGGTTGGGAGCCCACTTTAAATGTGTTCGCTGATGGCCATAAACATCGCGTAAATTCCCACTCTTACTTGACTGTCAAATTGTCGCCTCTAATCTACCTGTCAAATGGCCTGACGGTAAATAAATTGGTTAAACACAAGTTTTTTATGGTATTTTGAAATGACTTTACTTATTTTAATATTATGTGCTTCTAAATGCATCTAAGAGAACCTAGCAAACCTGGGGACAGCATGCGACAGCGCCCGCAATAAGCAACGATACCTGGCGACAAGCCAGCTGTCACCGTGAAATTTCACTCTGGATGATTTCTCAGCGACGCGCTGAGATCCACTACGATTCTTGGAAGACTCCTCACGATCATGCCCGCGACACCCCGGTGAACTGTCAGCGACAGCCTAGTCGTTGGCAGTCGCCTTATAATCGCCTAAGTGGGACAGGCCCTTTAATATTACATGTTGCAGATTAAAATATTGGAAATTTTAATTTACAAGAAAATAGGCACAGATATTGTAAGGTGTGTAGGATGGAACTGCAGATGCTGGTTTAAATCGAAGATAGACGCACAATGCTGGACTTACTCAACGGGACAGGCAGCATCTCTGGAGAGAAGGAATGGGTGATGTTTCGAAGAAAGGTCTTGACCTGAAACGTCACACATTCCTTCTCTCCAGAGATGCTGCCTGTCCCGCTGAGTTACTCCAACATTTAGTGTCTATACAGATATTACAAGAATCAGTCTGGATCTGCAGTGAAGTTTGAGTCTTGCTTGCTTTCATTCTCAAGACGAGTAGATTTGATATGATCCTGTCCTTGTAACTTTGTCACAATATGTTTGGTGTGAAGCATAGGTGCTGGGTTTAACATTACCACAAATGAGGGATGTTCTCAGTCTTGGTTAGTCCTTCGGGATAAAGGGTGACTTGCTTCCACTCCAGTTTTGTAGGTTCTGAAGTGACAAATGAGGCCAATATGGGAACTGCAGACAGTTCCACGAATGAGGCAGGACGTGACTGATGAAACAGGCGGCTGGGTGGTTTGTGACTGCACTCCTTCCAAGGCCTTGGCATGTTTTAAGTCCATGGACTCAAGGTTCTCCAGACCGTCCCAAATGCTGTTTCTCCCTCTTGAGCAGTCTTGGACCAGAGATTCCCAGGAGTCAGTCAGACACTGCATTTCTTCAAGAAAGCCTTGAATCTTTCACTGCCTAATAATCTCTTCCCGTGATAGAGCTCAGTATGGAGAGTCCACTTCGGGAGTCTGCCTGCCAGCATGTGAATAGCTAATACAATTAATATGGTTCTCTTGCTGTGACTTTCCTTTTGTTGTAACTGTGAAACCTAGGTGCCATGTTTAACATTGCCATCACGAAGCCAAGCGTTTTAATTGGAAATGAAAATCAAAAAACTGCAGATACTTGAAATCGGGAATTAGAACAGAAAATGGTGGAAACACTCAGCAGGTCAAGCAGTATTCATGGGAAAAGAAACAGTTAACGTTTCAGTCAGATACTCTTCATCAGAGCTGGGCAGGAGGGAAATCATGTTAGTTTTCAGCAGAAGCAGAGGCAAGGTGTGGGAAGCGGTAGGTAGAACAGAGGGAATGTTTCCGATAGGTTGACACTAAATGAGTAAATGTAGTTCAAATCAGTTAATAATTCTTTATTTGTGTAATGTGTTCCTCATAGCAAGGCTGTGGGAAGTGTTCAGTGGATCAAAGCATGTAACTAGGAAAAGGAAACATTAAACCAAAATGCAGAAAGGCATAAATGGCTGGTTCCGATACAGACAGAAGAGAGTGTTAGCTAAAGTTGTTAAATTTGATATTGAATCCTGATGGCTCCATCATTCTCAGACAGAAACTAAGAGTCCCTCTTTACGACCGATTGCTCCATGACTACTGGTAATCTGAAATTTAACAAAGTAGAAATTATTGAAGTATTCAGTAAATCAGGCAACAGTGTTGGAGAGAGAAACAGGATTTGTATTTTAAGACAATGATCTCTCATTACTGAGCAAGACAGAAATGTTACAGGATTAACCAGGTATTAAGGCAGGGATGAGATATGGTGGTATTTAGGGAGTAGAGAGGAACACGCCAATTGGTGATAAATTGGATAACAAGAGACCTTCAGTGAAAATATGGATGCTGCAAGCCAGACATGGATGGTAATGAAACTATGGAAAACTGAAATTAATCTAGAGGAGCTGAAAATGACAAAGGAAGAGTCATGGCCACCAATTGTTATCTGACAAAATAGTAGCAGTAGTTCTGACCTGAAATGGTTGAATTTAGTGTAGTGTCTAAAACGGATTACGTTAGAGGTCGAATGCTATTCTCCAAGCTTCAGTAGAGCTTTATTGGGAAATTCAAGTGAGATTGAAAATCATGATGTCCGAATGGGAATGGGACAAAGGCGTAAAACGATAGGCAATTGGAAGGACTTCAGTGAATGGAGATGTTTTGTAAAACGATTGCCCTTTTGATTTCCTTTGTTGCCTCGTCCCCTTTCTGAACCTGACCAGAAGAAGATAATTACTTTTAGAACTGATAAATAAAAGCAAGAAAGCGAAGGGGGCATTGAATGAAATACTGAGTTAAACAGTTGCTTTGAATCTGTGGAATTCTCTTCCTCAGAAGGCAGTGGAGGCCAATTCTCTGAATGCATTCAAGAGAAAGCTAGATAGAGCTCTTAAGGATAGCGGAGTCAGGGGGTATGGGGAGAAGGCAGGAACGGGGTACTGATTGAGAATGATCAGCCATGATCACATTGAATGGCGGTGCTGGCTCGAAGGGCCAAATGGCCTCCTCCTGCACCTATTGTCTATTGTCTATTGTCTATTCACTTCCATGTTCAGCATTCAAATCCAATCAAAACTGATGAGATGATTGTTCAGCTTCTCTTTGCCAGGCTCCAGTATGAAATATCTCAAGGCAGTTCCTACTAAGGATGCAATACAAGGTTAAGTATTTTTTAAAAATGGCCACATAACAGTATAGTAAGAGGCCCTTCTTCTGAGGAGAAACCAAGAGGTGTTGTGGGAGCAGTATTGAAAGACTTTGCTTTGCATCTGGCTTTGACAATGGATCTAGGAATGCTACATTCCAACACTGGTTCCCATCAAACATTAAATGTTCCACTCGCCCACACTGATTCACATGTCTTGCTGCTAAAGCAAATGGAAAGGACATTTGACTCCTGCATCAGAGGGCAATGACATTTCTTCTGTGTTTCAAATTACCCATTATCTTTCTCCATCCTCCAGCCATCCGGCTGAAAGGGTAATGCAATGAAAGAGTACGTTTCATGTAATGAAAGGGTACATTATCTATATATTTATTATCTTACTGTCCTATACACTGGGGATGATAGACCAGTGAACCTAACATGTGTGGTAGGCAAGTTACTGGAGAGCATTCTGAGGGATAAGATATATATATGCATTAGGATGGACAAGGTCTGATTAGGGATAGTCAGCACAGTTTTGCATGTGGGTGATCGTGTCTCATGAATCTGATTGAGTATTTTGAAGATGTGTCCAAAAAGGGCACATGAGGGCAGAGCTGCAGTATAGATGTTGTATAGATGGACTTCAGCAAGGCATTTGATAAGGTTCCAAATGGTAGGGTGCTCTGGAAGGATAGATCACATGGGATCGCTTGATTTACAAATGTTCTAATTATACTGTAAATCTATATTTTAGCACCGTAAACTCTTCAGCAAATGCATGCTTGATTTATGAAGCTTTTCTCTCAATGACAAAAGTATTTTCTCCCACAGCATCCTTATGGACGTCATCAAGATTGTAGATTTTGCTTGTTATCAGAATTCATCATAGTCATAGTGCATCCTTCAAGAGAATTTCAAAATTCTCCATCACCTCTGAGATTTGCACTTGCTCTGGGAAATCTTGGAAAACTGAGTATTAGTTCTAATGAGATATAATTAATAGCGGTAGAGCTATGGCCTTACAGCGCCAGAGACCCGGGATCGATCCTGACTATGGCTGCTTGGCTGTATGGAGTTTGTACGTTCTCCCCGTGACCTTGCATGGGTTTTCTCCAAAATCTTCGGTTTCCTCCCACACTCCCAAAATGTACAGGGTTGTAGGTTAATTGATTTGGTATAAATGTTAAAAACCATCCCTACTGTGTGATGGGTAGTGTTAAAGTGCGGGGATTGCTGGTTGGTGTGGACCTCAGTGGGCCGAAGGGCCTGTTTCTGCGCTGTGTCTCTAAAACTTAAAAAAAACTAAAAAGAAATGAAATGGGTGAGTGTTTGGTGGATATCAGCCATTGTTAAATCGTGCAGCGTTGAAGGTGCAAACAATCTTTAATAACAAAAGCAAAATGTTGCCCCTGAACGCCATCCTGTGTAATAGCAGGCAGAGATATAGTAATGGAGAGATTGGGGAAAGGGTTAAGAGTGTGGTTGGAAGATCAGACTTAACGGCAGATAACCCTGGCAAAAGCATAATGTGGGTGATGAATCTTCTGAAAGAGGTGAATGTTCAGGGCAGCCACGACTGGTTTTCATGTTCCAAGAACCTGCATACCGTTCATGTTTGCCAAGTGTACAGCACACTGATGCCTTGGCAGCCGAACATTTTCCAAGAGAGCAGGAACAAATCATCGAGGAAGGTGGCTACTCTCCTGAAGAATTCTTTATGAATGAGACAGGTTCTTTTGGAAAAGGATGCCTTCTGTACACAAATCTCCACAAATGGAAAATCTGCTTTCATAGCTAAAGATGGGAAGACTCTGTTACATCGGCAACTGGCTGGGTTTGATGGTGTAGACCAGGAAGATGTAGAAGGGCCCACACCAGCAACAGCATAAACTAACACAAATTCACCATCAATACCATCACTCATAGAAAGTAGGTGCAGGAGTAGGCCATTCGGCCCTTTGAGCCAGCACTGCCATTCGATATGGTCATGGCTGATCATCCAAAATCAGTACTCAAACCTGGGACAATTCTCCCTCTCACCTCCATATGCAAAGCCATCTCTACCGCTGAGTAAGAGTAGACTACTCAGCCTCATTCTGCTGCATAGTTCAGTCAAATCATGACTGATCTGATTACAAACTCAGCTCCACACGTCTGCCTACTCACGTTAATGTTTAATCCTTTGTCTTATCAAAAACCTGCCTCAAAGTAAACCCTGCTTCCAACAGCCTTTGACCACGTGGGATTCAAAGACTCACAATCCAATGAGGAAAAAAATAATCTCAAGCAAGTATCTTGAGACACTGAATTGTACAGGAGGAAACATCTCTCCATTTTTATTTCACCAGGCTTCTCAGCTATTATATGTTTCTCTTGGTGAATATCTGGAAAGTGTACATTATATATATATATATATATATATATATATATATATATATATATATATATATATATATATATATATATATATCGTACTACACTGTAGAATGGAAACTATTGACCAGTGAGCCTAACATGTGTGGTGGGCAAGTTACTAGAGAGGATTCTGAGGTATAAGATATACGTTTGGATGGACAAGGTTTGATTAGGGATAGTCAGTACATTTTTTAATGTGGGAGATCGTGTCTCACGAATCTGATTGAGTTTTTTGAAGATGTGACCAAAATGGTTGATGAGAGCAGAGCTGCAGATGTTGTTTAGATGGATTTCAGCAAGGCATTTGATAAGGTTCCACATCGAAAGCTCTTGCGTTAACGGAATCAAGGGACTTGGGGAGAAAGCAGGAACGGGGTACTGATTTTGGATGATCAGCCATGATCATATTGAATGGTGGTGCTGGCTCGAAGGGCCGAATGATCTATTTCTGCACCTATTTTCTATGTTTCTACTCTGGAAGGTTAGATCGCTTGGGATCCAAGGGGAGCTAACCGACTGGACGGAGAATTGGCTTCATGGAGGGAAGCAGAGGATGATGGAAAAGATTGTTCTTCAGACTGTAGGCCTGTGACTAGTGGTGTGCCTCAGGGATCAGTGCTGGGCCCATTGCTGTTTGTGGTTTATAGCAATGATTTGGATGAGAATATATTCGGCATGATTAGTAAGTTTGCAGATGACATGAAAGCGGATGACATCATGGACAGTGAAGAAGGTTATAACAAATGTCAGCAGGATCTTGATCAATTGGGCAGGTGGGCTGAGGGCTGGTTAATGGTGTTTAATACTGATGTGTTGCATTTTGGAAAGTCAAGCCAGGGCAGAACCTTCACAGTGAATGGCAAAGCTCTGGGGAGTGTTGTACAGCAGAGGATCTAGGAGTGCAGGTATATAGTTCCTTGAAAGAAAAGTCACAGGTAGATAGTATGGACAAGAGGTTTTAACAAACTGGCCTTCATCAGTCAGAGTATTGAGCATGTTGTGTTACAGTTGTACAAGACATTGTTGAGGCCACATTTGGAGTATCTTTAAAAAAAATAAAGTTAATTTATTTATTTTTTCCAGTCAATACAATACAACAGATTGACCATATAGTTGTGAAAGTTAAATAGTGCAAAAAACATTGTATCAAAAAAAAAAACCCCCAATATAACCACACATATTTTCTGACCGGAAAAAAAGGTGTAGGCAGAAGCCAAAGCTTATTATGCCTACCCTTAATACTTAACAAACTATAATTAACAAAACACAGCACCATAGGTCAGAAGCAGATAAACAAAACATAGAAAGAAACACAAATATAGTCAAGAACCATCATTTCTGTCATGTCATTCATTTCTCAGTGCTGATCACATATTTTGTATCTTTCAAATATAATATTTTTGAACATTTTCTTGAATTTACACATATTACTACACTCTTTTAATTCATTGTTGCAACTATTCCATAAATGGACCCCTTTAACAGTCACACATCTATTTTTCACATTTGTTCTTACCCTCATTTTTTCAAATATATAATTACTCAGTCCATTGGTTCTTGATTCCTCTTCTCTGGGCAAAAGACTCTGTGCATTTATCCTATCTATTCCCCTCATAATTTTATAAGCCTCTATAAGATTGCCCTTGATCCTCCTGCACTCCAAAGAATAAAGTCCTAGCCTGCTCAACCTCTCCCTACAATGGAGGCCAGTTCGTTGGATGCTTTCAAGAGAGAGCTGGATAGAGCTCTTAAGGATAGCGGAGTGAGGGGGTATGGGGAGAAGGCAGGAACGGGGTACTGATTGAGAGTGATCAGCCATGATCGCATTGAATGGCGGTGCTGGCTCGAAGGGCTGAATGGCCTACTCCTGCACCTATTGTCTATTGTCTATTGTCTATTGTCTACCCCTGAATGGACACCTGCTCTCCCTCACTGAAAACAAACCTCTTGTTCAGTTTTAGTCACCCGGTGATAGGAAATATGTTGTTAAGCCGGAAAGGTATAGAGAAGATTTACAAGGATGCTTCCAGGACTTGTGGGCTTCAGCTGTAGGGAGAGGTTGAGCAGGCTAGGACTTTATTCTTTGGAGTGCAGGAGGATCAAGGGCAATCTTATAGAGGCTTATAAAATTATGAGGGGAATAGATAGGATAAATGCACAGAGTCTTTTGCCCAGAGAAGAGGAATCAAGAACCAATGGACTGAGATTTAAGGTGAGAAGGGAAAGATTTAATAGGAACCTGAGGGTCAATGTTTTTTACACAAAGGGTGGTGGGTATAGGGAATGTGCTGCCGGAGGAGGTAGTTGAGGCAGGTCACAACATTTAAAAAGCATTTGGACAGGTACATGGATTGGATTTAGAAGAATGTGAGCCTAATGCAGACAGGTGGGACTAGTGGAGATCTTGGTCCGGTTTGGCCGATGGGTCTGTTTCCATGCTGCATGACACTATAAGATATAATCGTTAATAAATTAATACTTTTTTTATTTCAGACACATGTGTTGACGTATTTATAAGTGGTTAGATTTTTATGACTGAAATTCTTGAGCTCTGGAACAAAACCAGAATTGTTAGCTTTGAAAATAATGAGAACTGCCCGTATGATTTAAGAATGTTTCTACAACAAAACATATTCCAGGCATGCAACTCCTCTGTAAATCAAGGGATATATGGTGATTAATTCCACATGAATCCTATATTTTTTTTTTTAATCTTCCTGACATCTGTGTGGTTTGCATGGATATAAGGATGAAACATACTGCACAAATGCAGAGCAATCAGCCTCACCAGTCTGTGCACGTACTTCATGCACATTTCCTCTTGAGCAAAACTGCTGGAGGAACTCCAGGCAGCATCTGTGAAGGCTAATGGCCAGACGATGGTTCAGGTCGGGACCCTGCATCGGAATGGTTGGAGTCGGGGTGTGAAAGCTGGAAAAGGGTGGTCAGGTGGGGGGGGGTGGGGGGTGGGGGTGGGGGGGGGTGGTGGGTGGGGGGGGGGGGTGGTGGGGGGGGGGGGTGGGGGGGTGGGGGGGGGGGGTTGAGGGAGAACACCTGGCAAGTAATAGGTGGCTACAGGTGGGGAGGAGATTTGCTGATGGGTGGAATAAGTGACCAGAGCTAGTGGTGAAAAGGAGGCAAAATGGTGCTGGATAAGGAAAGAAGAGCAGGTGTAAAACGTACAGATGGAGCAAAGTGTATAGGTGGAAGGGGACGCAGTGGAGTGGAAAGAGGGGGATGTGGGACTCTGGTGGGAGATGAGCATATGGAGAAGGGGAGAGGAACAGGGTTACTGGGTGGTGGGAGGTGCCGGGAGAAACGTGTGTGCACTGGAACGGATGGGGCAGGAGAACGAGACCCTCTCCTCCCTCCACTTGGTCCCCATCTGACCTTTTTTTCTCCACCTCTCTTTCTATTCATTATCCACCTGCCTCTGCCTCCTGACTCCACCACTCCCCCTCTTCTATCCGGTTCTGCCCATCATCCACCTATCATTTATTAGCCCCTGTCTCACCCCTCCACCCCACCTCTTCACATTGGCTATTTGCCCTCTCCATTCTCAGTACTGATGCAAGGCGTCGACCTGAAACAGCAAAAATCCCTCCCCCTCTCCTCCCCCCACCACTCCCCCCCACCCCATGACCTCCCAGCACTGCCTTACCCATTGAATTCCTCCAGCAGTTTTCTTTGCGTCCCAGATTCCAGCATCCGCAGCCTTGGGTCATCTTTTGCATTGTGGGTATCTTTGAAAGGGACTGAGATGAAGCATAGGATTCCTTTTTTGTAGATGCTTACAGACTCTTTCACTGATTCATATGAAGGGGTGTTAATGGAACCTTGTCCTCCTTTTCAATGGCTCAGTGGTACTTTAATGTCACAGGGAAATTCTGTTTTGGCATGCAATTCGGTAAAGATCTCACGATACATAAGCACAATCACATCCGAGTGCAAGAGTGTAAGAAGAGTGTAAGGGGCTTTTTTAATTTCAGACACATGTGTTGACATATTTCTGTCATGAAATACCGCAGCGGTACAGTTGCTGCCTTACAGCGAATGCAGCACCAGAGACCCGGGTTCGATCCCGACTACGGGTGCTGTGTGTACAGAGTTTCTCCATTCTTCCTGTGTCCTGCGTGGGTTTTCTCCGAGATTTTTGGTTTCCTCCCACACTCCAAAGACGTACAGGTATGTAGGCTAATTGGCTTGATAAATGTACAAATTGTCCCTAGTGGGTAAAGGATAGCGTTAATGTGCGGGGATCGCTGGTTGGCGCGGACCCAGTAGGCCAAAAGGGCCTGTTACTGCGATATATCTCTAAAATAAACTAAAATAGTAGATTGCATGGAGTACACAAGAGCCGCCATGTTTCTGTCAACATCTTGTCTCCTTCAGATTTCAATGCTCTTAAAATTGTACATTCTTAATTTGGCCCTAAAGTCCAAGTCAAGGTCAAATTAAGTTAATTGTCCATCTCTGTTCATGTAGCAGAGACTTTCAGCTAATCTTGGTTGTGCAACAAGTTAGAACTTTGCATGCTGTTTCCACTGTTTGGCGCGCATCGAGTACAGTGATGTAGCTTCACCAGATGTTAAATGGCTCAACTTGCCTCTTCTAATTGTATAATACGCTCCAAATGGCATGCCTCTGGGCTGATAGCTGTTTCAAGTGGTGACGATGGTAAGTGCTGTGGTGGGGCTTGTTGCCAAGCAAGCCTCCTGGATTGCCTCTGCTGCGGTTCTGTCTATTTGTAACAAGGAAAGATGTACATATGCTGACATACCATGTTCTTGCTTCACAGAAGATGACACAGTTCATGATTCAACACATTGAGAGTCACTGAGCTTTGGAGCACAGAAACGGTCCCTTCAGCCCACTGAATCTGCAGCATCATCGAGCACCCATTACACATTAATCCTATGTGTAGGAAGGAACTGCAAATGCTGGTTTACACTGAAGATAGACACAAAACATTTATACACATAATAATATACACATTAATCGTACCCCTTGTCTGTTTTATTTTCCCCACATTCCCATCAACTCCCCACAGATTCTACCACTCATCTACACATTCAGGGCAATTTATAGTGGCCAATTATCAATCTAGAATGTACTGAAGAAGGGCCTTGACCCGAAACGTCACCCATTCCTTCTCTGCCTGTCCCGCTGAGTTACTCCAGCAATTTGTGACTACCTTCGTTGTAAACCAGCATCTGCAGTTCATTCCCACACATACAGTTTTGGGAGGTGGGAGGAAACTAGAGTACTCAGAAAAACAAAAACAGTCGCAGGGAGAACATGCAAATTCCATACAGGCAGCATCCAAGTTTATCCCTGACCCTGTGTCACTGGAATGGTAAGGCAGCTGCTCTAGCAAAACGTGTCACTCTGCCACTCCAGCCCCACAGTGCTACCACTCACTACTATGGAACCCCATTCATTCTGTCTGATATTTTTCGATTAGTTCATAGATACAGCGCAGAAACAGGCCCTTCGGCCCACTGAGCCCGCACCGACCAGCGAACCCTGCACGTTAACACTACCCTGTACACACTAGGGATAATTTACATCTACACCAAGCCAATTAACCTCCAAATCTGTACGTCTATGGAGTGTGGGAGGAAACCGAAGATCTCGGAGAAAGCCCGCGGGGAGAACGTACAAACTCCGTACAGACGGCGCCTGTAGTTGGATCACTGGCGCTGTGAGGCAGCAACTCTACTGCCGCGTCACCGTGATGCCCTCCACCTTCACAAATAAAATGATAAGGATAGAGATTCTGATAAAACTGTCTTGGGGCAATCCCCCTGTCCGAATGTTTGCAAATGCTTACCTTTCACCTGGTGACCTCTAATTTTTCATAATTAAAAAAGTTTGATGGACAGGGCTTCCTGGAAACTAAAAAATAATAATTAGGATCAATAAGAAATTTTAAAAAAACCCATATTTATGACCAGAAATTCTGTGGTGTAGATTCATGGCCCTATACATCTACTACAATAAATTGCAATGCTTGAGGAATGGCTGGGTGAGTATTGGAACTGGCTCTTTGTACTGTCGTGAGGTCAGTTTCTCCAGTCTTTTGCAGCTGTTTCATTTAAGGTTCTCCTGTCTCGATCCTGCTGTGCAGGAAGGAACTGCAGACGCTGGTTTACACCGAAGATAGACACAAAATGCTGGAGTAACTCAGCGGGACAGGCAGCATCTCTGGAGAGGAGGAGTCTGAAGAAGGGTCTCCCATTCCTTCTCTCCAGAGACGCTGCCTGTCCCGCTGAGTTACTCCAGCATTCTGTGCTGATCCTGCTGTGTTCATTTTTCAAACTGCCCTTTGTATGGTGATCACTGCAGGTTACTGGATATTTGAGGGTTATCTAAGCAATAAATTAAGTACACCGATATCTGTAAAATTATTTTGATTGGCATCAGTAACTACCAAATCTGCATGAAGGACTTCTATAACATGCTATAGGTCTTGGTATTTTTCTTCAAGTTAGGCATATTTTTGCAAATTTCACACCAAATAAACGGAGTTTAGAATCGTGTAATTATATCTGGGGATGATGACTGGCCTTGCCTATCGGGTCTGCTGAGTACTCACAAGTGTCTTTCCACAGATGAATTCAGCACTTCAGCTTGAATGTGCATCACTTGATTCTGACCTGTTATCTGTCTTTCTCTGCCACTCTCCGAAAAAATCATAAATTGCACCTCTGTGTTGACCCAATGAGCACAAAACAAGTGCGGTTTAGTGTTCGTGGGGCAGCTGTGTATTACTCTGAGCATGTTCTAATGTACCCAGCCTTTAAGGCAACACCCTCACTAGCTATTACATACGTATGTGCGCATTGAAAGAAATAAGTTAAAATTTTGATTCAGAGTCGGTTCTCGGCGAGAAACATAATCCTCTTGGATGTAGTCTGTGTAATTTCAAGGGTATATCCAGATTTTGGAATCATCCCAGCATTTATGTTTTGTTTTAAATAATGGTTCATTTTTGAAGGAAATGCAACTGATATTAGAGTATTCTAATTTCCAGATCCATTTGATAAAGTCAATTATGAAAATGCAAGAGAGGAAATCTGGCCTCAATGCTGAAATGGCAAATTGTTGGAGAAGCAGAAATAGTACAACAAGACCACAGAGGAAGGAACAATTAGAATGGGTTTTTGACTTCTCTTGGTCACGTTATTTATCAGCAGTACCCACTACTGCAGGCAGTATATTTGAATTTGATGAATTTAGACTGTTTGCTGTAAAGCTATGAGTGTGATACAAAGACAATCTATGCACCTAGTTTGAGTAGAGCATTTAATGTTGATAAATGTGTAGATGTAACAATAAGAAATGCAAAGTTATACAAACAGGAAATGATGATGCAAGTGATTTCTTTGTTTAACGGAGAACGCTGATAGAGTGCTCAAATATGGTCTTCAAAATTGTGAAAGGTTTTGTCAGGGTGAACATGAAGGGAGTGTTACTATGGTAAACCCAAAAGAATCATCTTTACTGAGAGAATAGTAAGAATCAGTGGTGGGGAAGATGCTGGAGTCAATTATAAAAGACGAAATTGCGGAGCATTTGGATAGTAGTAACAGGATTGTTCCGAGTCAGCATGGATTTACGAAGGGGAAATCATGCTTGACTAATCTTCTGGAATTCTTTGAGGATGTAACCAGGAAAATTGACAGGGGAGAGCCGGTGGATGTGGTGTACCTTGACTATCAGAAAGCCTTTGACAAGGTTCCACATAGGAGATTAGTGGGCAAAATCAGAGCACATGGTATTGGAGGTAGGGTACTGACATGGATAGAAAATTGGTTGACAGACAGAAAGCAAAGAGTGGGGATAAATGGGTCCCTTTCAGAATGGCAGGCAGTAACTAGTGGAGTACCGCAAGGCTCGGTGCTGGGACCGCAGCTATTTACAATATACATTAATGACTTGGATGAAAGGATTAAAAGTAACATTAGCAAATTTGCAGATGATACAAAGCTGGGTGGTAGTGTGAACTGTGAGGAAAATGCTATGAGATTGCAGGGTGACTTAGACAGGTTGTGTGAGTGGGCGGATGCATGGCAGATGCAGTTTAATGTGGACAAGTGTGAGGTTATCCACTTTGGTGGTAAGAATAGGAAGGCAGAGTATTATCTGAATGGTGTCAAGTTAGGAACAGGGGACATACAACGAGATCTGGGTGTCCTAGTGCATCAGTCACTGAAAGGAAGCATGCAGGTACAGCAGGCAGTGAAGAAAGCCAATGGAATGTTGGCCTTCATAACAAGAGGAGTTGAGTATAGGAGCAAAGAGGTCCTTCTGCAGTTGTACAGGGCCCTAGTGAGACCGCACCTGGAATACTGTGCGCAGTTTTGGTCTCCAAATTTGAGGAAGGATATTCTTGCTATTGAGGTCGTGTAGCGTAGGTTTACTAGGTTAATTCCCGGAATGGCGGGACTTTCATATGTTGAAAGACTGGAGCGACTAGGCTTGTATACACTGGAATTTAGAAGGATGAGAGGAGATCTTATCGAAACATATAAGATTATTAAGGGGTTGGACACGTTAGAGGCAGGAAACATGTTCCCAATGTTGGGGGAGTCCAGAACAAGGGGCCACAGTTTAAGAATAAGGGGTAGGCCATTTAGAACTGAGATGAGGAAAAACTTTTTCAGTCAGAGAGTTGTGAATCTGTGGAATTCTCTGCCTCAGAAGGCAGTGGAGGCCAATTCTCTGAATGCATTCAAGAGAGAGCTGGATAGAGCTCTTAAGGATAGTGGAGTCAGGGGGTATGGGGAGAAGGCAGGAACGGGGTACTGATTAAGAATGATCAGCCATGATCACATTGAATGGTGGTGCTGGCTCAAAGGGCCGAATGGCCTCCTCTTGCACCTATTGTCTATTGTCTAATGTGAAACAATCTTTCACACTTAGTGGGTTTGGATAAATTAAAGAGCAAACTAAGTAAATATAAGATGGAAAATGGAAGGGAAGGTTTTGCTGATGGAATTGGGTGAGTTGGATAGGAAGAAATGTGAACACACAAGAAACTGCAGAGGCTGGAATCTTTAGCAAACAAACAAAAGGCCCGAGGAACTCAGCAGATCAAGCAGCATCTGTGAAGGGAATAGTCAGATGATATTTCAGGTCGAGGCCCTTCTTCAGACCTATGGAGTAGGGGAGAAACAGCTGGAAAAGAGATGTGGTGGTGGGGCAAAATGCTTTGTGGATAACATAGTCAAAGATAAGAAGGCATCACAGAAGGGGAGCAGTGACAAAGGGTCTCAAAGAACTATCGAGATCTTCTCTGTCAAGGAGTTCTCAAACTCCACCCATCACACTCCTTCTGGACTCGCCCTGCTGGCCTTCTACCTTCTCTCAAGCTTCTCATCTGCAACAGCGGCGCAACCTCATCTCTCGACCTCCACTCCCCTTATCCACTCAAACCTCGTTGTCTCTGGATGCACAGACCTCCGCTCACTAATAACAATTCTTGGCTTGGATAGAGTGGAGGATGCTTCCACCAGTCTAGGACTGGAGATAATAGAGAATTAAAGGATGTTTTAGGAAGGAGATGAGGAGGAATGTCTTTCATCAGAGGGTGGTGAATCTGTGGAATTCTTTGCTAAAGAAGGCTGTGGAGGCCAAGTCAGTGGATATATTTAAGGCAGAGATAGATAGATTCTTGATTAGTACAGGTGTCAGAGGTTATGGGGAGAAGGCAGGAGAATGGGGTTAGGAGGGCATGAATGAATGGTGGCGTATACTCGATGGGCCAAATGGCCTAATTCTACTCCTATCACTTATGATCTTATGAATTTGAATATTGTCATCAAGCCCGCTCAGGAGGGAAGTGCCATTGTAGTCCAGCAGACTGACCTCTACAATGTTGTGGCCAGTTTGTCACTCTCAGACACCACCTCATTCCTACCCCTTGATGAACACCAGGCCTCCATCTCCCAGCCCGTTGCCATTGTTATCACCTCAGGTCCCTCTGATTCTTGAACAAAGACCTAATCAGTCCCGCTCCTACGGCCTAGTATTCTCCACCCTCACCTTTAACAACTTTGTTTTTGCCTCTCTCACTTTCGTCAAATCAAAGGTGTGTCCAAGGGGACTTGCATGGACCCCAGCTGTGCTTGTCTTTTTATTGGTTATGTTGAACACCTCTTGTTCCAAATGTATCCCCACGTCCTTCCCCAACTCGATCTCCGTTACATCAATGATTGCATTGGGGCTGCCTCTTTACACTTAAAGTTCAGCAACTTTACCACTAATTCCCACCCCACCCTCAAATGTACTTGGACAATCTAGGGCAGCATGGTGGCACAGCGGTAGAGTTGCTGCCTTACAGCGCCAGAGACCCTGGTTCAATCCTGACTACGAGTGCTTCCTGGACGGAGTTTGTACGTTTCCCCCCGTGACCATGTGCGTTTTCTCCGAGTGTTTTTGTTTCTTCCCGCACTCTGAAGACGTACAGGTTTGTAGGTTCATATGGCTTCGGTTACAGAAAAATGGAAATTGTCTCTAGTGTGTAGGATAGTACTAGTATTCAGGGTGATCGCTGGTCAACGTAGACTGGGCTGAAGGGCCTGTTTCCATGCTATATCTCTAAACTAAACTAAACCAAATCTCGGACACCTCTATCCCTTCTCTTGATCTCTCTATCTCTGTTACAGGGGACACGCTACCGAATGATGTCTACAAATCCACTAACCCACACAACTACCTTGACTTCTCCCACCCTGTCCCTTGCAAGGATGCCATCCCTTATCTCTGCTGCATCTGCTGCCAAGATGAGGTTATTCAAACAAGGGCGTCCAATAAGTCCTCTTTCTTCAGTAAATGTGGATTCCCCTCTGTTGTTGTGGATAGAGCCCTATCCCATATTTCCTATCCATCCTGCAGTATAGTATAGTTTAGTTTAGTTTAGTTTAGAGGTGCACCGTGGAAATAGGCCCTTCAGTGTAGGGGAAACTGAAGATCTCGGAGGAAACCCAGGCGGTCACAGGGAGAACGAACAAACTCTGTACAGACTGAACCCATAATGGGGATTGAACCCGGGTCCCTGGCACTAAGGCAGGAACGCTATCACTGCGCCACCATGCCGCCCAAAACCAAACACACAGACTGGCTGACTCTTTCACAAGAAACACCTCATTTTGGTACAAAAGAAAAATAGCTCAGAGCTTCCAGTCACTTTAATTATCTACCAGTTCAGATGTTAAGTATTGTGCAAGAAATGATTTAACTGCTGGCTCCCTCGTGCAATCGACCCTCCCCACAACTAACAAATCCCCAAGTCAAGTCATCACATCCGGACAAGGGAGGCTCCCAGCGGCCGCAGTGGAGCCGTGCAAGAGCGGAGCCCCTGGCTGGCCGACAACAAGGACCCAGCAGCGGATGGCGGGCCTGGTTCTCCGCTGCCTTCAGGGAGAAGCTCGGACCCCCAGAAGACCCGAGAGTCGAGGAGGGAGCCGCTGGCGACGACGGACGCGAGGATTGGGCCGGTCGGAGAGGGGCCAGGGTATTGCCTCCAGCGCCTTCAAGGTCGGCTGCAGGAGGTTCCCCCTCGGGATACAGAGGCCGTAGGGTGAGGAGAGAGACGTTGGGTCACGGGACCGAGCCTCACCTGGGCTCACCTGGATCGGGGACATTCCAGTACTTCCAGCATGTGGACAAGTCTTTGGACATTTGGATTTTTTCTTTGTGAACGTCACCAAATCATGGTGACTGTGCATTTGTGGGTTGCGCGAATGAATTTCACTGTGCTGTGCATTTGTGACAATAAAGAGCCATTGAGAATTGAACCACAGATCAATACCACTCCCTTCACATTTCTGCTGCTTTTTTACTATGACGGGATGCAAACTACTGCCTGAACTCCAGTAACACTCAAAGAGCTCACAAAAACCTCCCTTACTTTGATATCCCATCCACCAATGTAATCCTCATTAGCAGTACACCCCAGATTCAATGGGTACCATCTTCAAGCTATACTGACAAAGACTTCTTCAATAGTACTTCCGTTACGAAATATTTCCGTTATTTCTACCGCCTAAACATTCATAGACAGCAGCAGATTACGAACAACACCACATCCAGATCCCTCTCCAAGTCACACAAACCTCTGAATGGATGTATATTGCTGTTCCTTCAGTCCCTGGGCCAATATCCTCACCACACAGAATGCAGTGATTCAAGTAGGCGGCTCCCAGCACCACCTGCTCAAGGAAACTGGACCTTAGCAATAAACATTGGCCTCACTAGCAACACCCACATCCTGTAAATTAACCAGTGAAGGAATCAAAATATAAACAAACATTTCTTGTTGAAAGGAAGAAGTGGAGGCAGAGGATAGTCTTGCCAATATACAGTTTGAACGGCTGAAGCAGCCCTACTGCTGTACGGATGGAAAAGTTGAATTGCTCCACTGATTGCATGAAATTTTGCTGACTCTCTTCATTAACTTCTTATCCTCATAGTGCGTATCATGAACGGAATGTGGGCTGCAAGCAACTGTTTGTGTTTTTCCATACATGTATCATAATTGTTGCACAAGCCAAGAAATATAAGAACTGTCAGATCAACGTTAATAGACATTAAAACAAATGACCGAAATTCAAAAAAACTGCAGATGTTGGAAATCTGAAATAACATTATTGAAATGACTGCCCTGGTTGAATTTCAGAATGTTATTAACATTAGTCAAACACTGATTGCTGCATGTGAATGCTGCTACAGTGGAGTTTCATACTCCAAATGTTGGTGTGTTCCATCAATGTAACTATTTACATCCTCAAAAACTGACCCTGATTCAAAAAAGTGGAAATGTGCAGTAGACAATAGACAATAGACAATAGGTGCAGGAGTAGGCCATTCGGCCCTTCTAGCCAGCACCGCCATTCAATGTGATCATGGCTGATCATTCTCAATCAGTACCCCGTTCCTGCTTTCTCCCCATACCCCCTGACTCTGCTATCCTTAAGAGCTCTATCTAGCTCTCTCTTGAATGTATTCAGAGAATTGGCCTCTGAGGCAGAGAATTCCACCAAGTAGCTGACCAAGCTAAAGCTAAGTGACCAAACTAAAGCCAAATTTGCAACTGATATCAACGTGGTGTGTCAATTGGGTCAGTAGAATGTAAGGGTGGTGCAGCCATAGAGTTGCAGCGCTCCGGGTTCGATCCAGACTACGGATATTGTCTGTACGGAGTTTGTATGTTCTCTCCGTGACTGCGTGGGTTTTCTCTGAGATCTTCGGTTTTCCTGCCACATTCCAAAGACGTACAGATTTGTAGGTTAATTGGCTTGGTGTAAATTGTCCCTAGTGTGTGAAGGATAGTGTTAATGTGCGGGGATCGCTGGTCGGTGTGGACTCGGTGGGCCGAAGGACCTGTTTCTGTGCTGTATCTCCAAACTAAATTAAATGTTGCCGTAATGCTTATAATATTTCTAGGAAGAGTGGTTGTGCTGAACATTACTATAGCAAGCTAAGGGTTAACAATTACAATGAATAATTCTAAGTCCATTCTGATTTGGACAATTTCTGTGTATATTATGCTAAAAAATGTGTCAGTGTGTGATTATTTTATCTGTGCAAGGTTAGTTATGAATCATAAATCATTATATTTTTTCCAAGTGGACCTGTTAAATAAACAAGTGAATTTAACTTTTAACTTCCCCGTCTCCTTTAAACTTCAACCATTGCAGGTTTATGCCTGTTCAGCGATTATTTCAGCAGGTACCATCTGTACACATTCACTGAAAGAATCTCCATGCATCACGATAATCTGTATCCTTTTCCATGCTAAGTACCTAACTGCAGATGCCAACAATGTGAAATATTAGTAACAGGGAGGTTATTGGATGTCCAGTAAAGCAGGTCTGATTGCACTTGTGAGAGTAGGATTAAAATCACTTGTCTTCTAGAAACTAGATGAGTGTTAAATAAATTAATTTACTCTCATAAGGAAGGTGTGTTGCTGCTGTGCAGTTTTAAAATGGTGCCCAAGGATCACAGTTTTCAGTTGTTTTAGCAATAGTGTAGATACATTATCTTCTCACATCTTATCATGTCTTCTTCAAACTCATCTATTGTATCCGCTTCTCTAGATATCAACTTCTTTACATCGGGGAAACCAAACGCAGGCTCGGCGATCGTTTCGCTCAACACCTTCGCTCAGTCCGCCTTAACCAACCTGATCTCCCGGTGGCTGAGCACTTCAACTCCCCCTCCCACTCCCAGTCTGACCTTTCTGCCATGGGCCTCCTCCAGTGCCATAGTGAGGCCCACCGGAAATTGGAGGATCAGCACCTCATATTTCGCTTGGGCAGCTTGCAGCCCAGCGGTATGAACATTGACTTCTCCAACTTTAGATAGTTCCTCTGTCCCTCTCTTCCCCTCCTCCTTCCCAGTTCTCCCACTGTCTTCCCGTCTCCACCTATATCCTTCCTTGGTCCCGCCCCCCTGACATCAGTCTGAAGAAGGGTCTCGACCCGAAACGTCACCCATGCCTTCTCTCCTGAGATGCTGCCTGACCTGCTGAGTTACTGCAGCATTTTGTGAAAGAAATTATCTTCCCACATACTTCCTTTTGGCAATAGGCATTGCCTAATAGAATCCCTGGTGACACAGTTGCTTGGCTCAGTGTCAGCAGCTCAAGGATGCTGTGGAGAGAGTAATGGCAGTGAGAAGACAAGCGAAGGGAAGTGCTGGAACAGGAGGTAGAGGAGGAGAAAGAGGGTGAGGAGGAAGTGCTGAGCTCATGGCTGAAGTAGCAGTGAGAGAATGTTTCACAAAACTCCAGCTCAAATATAGATACCTCAAGGGTGGAACATAGTTTTGGAGGGCCATGTTATATAAGGAGAAATAGCTGGCACAACAGGATGTAGTCAGGCCACAACGCCATGTGGGCTTGCAGGAGGATGATTCAGTACTGCCGAGGAGCAATTGGATTAAAATCACCAAACATGTCTAGGTGGTGGCTATATGGAATGAGCTGCCAATGGTGGTAATTGAGGCAGGTCCAACGACAACATTTAAAAGACATTTGGACAGGTACATGGATAGGAAAGGTTTGGAGGGAGATGGACCAAATATGGGCAAATGGGACTAGCTTAGATGGGGCATCTTGGTAGGTATAGACAAGTTGGGCTAAAGGGCATGTTTCTGTGCTGTATGTTTCTATGCCACTATGACTATATATATAATGAAATGTTATATGCATTTCCTATCCTGTCGGATTGAATAATTAAGATGACCAAAAGCATCAAGAAGCCTCATGCATGTTGCAGTATGCTGTATGGAGTTGGGAAGACATCCCATCTACTTGAGTTGATCCAAACAGCATCAGCAAGCACGTCAGCACTACACTGCTGATGAATCAAGTTTCTGCTTGCATTGAGGCATAAACAGAGACCATTCAAACTTTGATCCTAAGGTTACCATTCATATATGGATGGGAATCAATGGTAACACTGCATGGAGAGAGGACAGAAGACAAAACCAGACATGGACTAAGACCTGCACTGCAAGATGAAGGTAACATTGTAAAGATTTAGATTTAATTTAGATCCCATTTTACTTCAAAATATTAACTTTCAGGGTACTATTTACCTGATGTGAGGCATGAACAGGTTTTAATGGTGCTGAAGTGGGAGATATCATTCCTATCATTGAGGTTTCCCCAAAACGCACCCGTGCCTGCTGCTTGTGAGTCATTGTGTTAGCAGAGTCATGGGATATAAATCACTGCTCTCTGCTTTTCCTCTGCTCATCTCCATTTATGTTGTCTAATGCACCAGATGTCCCAGATTTAAAAAGTAAAATTCCATCTTTTTTTTACTTGGAACACCCTGCGCTTGATGATCTGACAGTTTGCATTCGGTTTGCAATTGTCTGAGTTGTATTTTATATTCCCAGGGACGGGTAAAGATGCCCGAAAACATCATATCGATTTATTTCTTTATGGTTTTCCAAAAGATAGTCAATCAAGTATCTGTCCTAAGGATTGAGCAATTTTGCATGACATAGCTTTCAACGTGTACATAAAATGTCTTCAAAAGCTGACCTTACTGTCGAGTTATTTGTGTCAGATCGAACAAAGTGCAAAGGAACAACTTTTTTTTTGGTCACCATAAAATTGGTGCATTTAAGAACAAAAGGAAAATCCTTGAGAATCAGTGGAATATCAAGTGGACTCCACATAGAATTTGACATACTAATCTTTTCGTGCCATGCACCTATTTAGTCACATGTTTGAATTTTTGCCTACTTTTCAAATAGTATCTTCCTCCCACTGCTGAGTGAGATAAAAAGGTGAGAAAATAATGAAAAATAACAACCTGTGTACAACGCCACTATTTATACTGTTAAAATAATAAGCACAATTTTTGATGCCCACTCCACTGACAAGTAAATATGTCAATTAATTTCCTGCTTTTATTCCTGTTAATAACATTGCCATTGTTCGAGATTTTTGCTATAAGATGAAAATGTAGCATAAATGATACAAAATGTGAAGGTACAGGTAGTAAACCTTTAGTTTAGTTTAGTTTAGTTTAGTTTAGTTTAGTTTAGCTTACAGACACAGCATGGAAACAGGCCCTTCAGCCCACCGGGTCCATGTCGGCCACCAATCACCCGTTCAAACTAGTTCTATGTGATCCCACTTCTCCATCTGTTCCTCACACACTAGTGGCATTTTACAGAGGCTAATTAACCTACAGACCTGTACGTCTCTGGGACGCGGGAGGAAACCGGAGCACCCGGAGGAAACACACGCAGTCACAGCAAGAACATGCACACTCCAGATAGACAGCACCCAAGGTCAGGATCGAACCCGGGTCTCTGGCGCTGAGAGGCAGCACCTCTACCAGCTGTGCCACTATGCTGCCCTTATTTTATTTGTGAAAGAAAGAGAGAGCCAAACCCAAAGTGTGCAGGAACTCAGCAGATCAGGCAGCATCTGTGGAGGGAAAGAACAGAGAGTGTTGCAGGTCAGGAGCAGATGAATAAAAATGGGAGGTGGGGTGGGGGGGGGGGGGGGGTGAGAGAAAGCTGAAAAGAGAGGTGGGGGCAGGGCAAAGCCTGGCAAGTGACAGGTTGATACAGTTGGGGGGATTGATTGGCGGTAGGGTGGACAGGAGACAAAGGCTGAAGGTGGAAAGGAGACCAAAAAGTGTCAGATAAGGAGAGAAGAGGATGAGTGAAATGTAAAGCTGCAGGGAGGGATATGGGTGGAAAGGAAATGCGGAGGGTAAAGAGGGGGATAAAAGGGAAGGGGGGGAGCATTGCTTGAAATTGGAGAATTGAATATTCTTACCGTAAACTACCCAAGCGGAATATTAGGTGCTGTTCCTCCAGTTCATGTGTGGCCTTACCCTGGAAATAGAGGAGGCTAAAGATAGAAAGGTCATTTGTGGGAAGGAACTGCAGATGCTGGGTTACACCAAAGATAGAAACAAAATGCTAGAGTAACTCAGCGGGACGGGCAGCATCTCTGGATGGAACAAATGGGTCACCTACTCCAGCATTTTGTGTCAATCTTCGATAGAAAGATCATTACGGGAATGGGAAGGGGAGTTGCAATCATTTGTTATTGGGCGATCCAACAGGACTTGGTGGACAGAGGGCAATTTGTGGCAAAACGGTCACCTAGTCTATGCTTGGACGTTTAGTATTTGTGAAGGCTGGGTTTCCAACTTTCATGTGCAAGCTCGGGATAGGAAAGGTTTAAAGTAGTTTAGTTTAGAGATACAGCACGGAAAAAAAGCCCTTCGGCCCACCGGGTCCGCGCCGACCAGCGATCCCCGCATATTAACACTATCCTACATACATTGGGGACGATTTTTACATTTACCTTGCTAATTTACCTACCTTTACCTGCACGTCTTTGGAATGTGGGAGGAAACCGATGATCTCGGAGAAAACCCATGCGGTCACGGGGAGAACGTACAAACTCCGTGCAGACAGCACCTGTCGGGACCGAAGCCGGTTCTCTGGCGCTGTAAGCGCTGTAAGGCAGCAACTCTACCACTGTACCGCACAGGTAAAGTAGGTAAGAATTTACAGCAGATAAACCATGCATTCAGCCCCACAGGCCTCAAAGCTCACGTCATCCTAACACTGTACCTCCGTATACTTTGCTCTCTCAGGAATGTATCCAACAAACAGCATCTCTTAAATTAAGCATGATTAAGTCAATAATTCCAGGAGAAACAGCCATAGAAATAGAGGAAACAATCAGGACTAGCACAATTGACCATGGAATATCCGCAAAGGCAACAATTTAAGAAGAATGGCATAAAAGAGCCCAGATTAGATCACAGGAGATAGGAAAAGACCCATGAGAGAGATGAAAGAACAATAATGATTTGTGTACAGATTTCTACAATATAAAGCTTCAGTGAACCTTCCTACCTAAAGGTACTGACCTGAAATATTAACTCTATTTCCCCACTTAAAATTTTAATTTGGTCCTTATTTTGACATAAAACATCATAACAAGCAAGTGAAATGTCTAAAGTGAATAAGAAAATTACATAAGCAAAGGACTAAATCTTAAAAACACACAACGATATCTACTCCCCTCTCTGGGGTTTCATAAGTGAATTTTACGAAAAACATAATTTGATCATTTTTCTTCGAGAGGGTTTGAAATGGATTGAAAATCATTTTGGTTAAATTTGAACACAAGAAACAACCTCATACAAGCAAACCTCAGTTTTAATTCTTTACAGTAAATATTTCTGTTGCACAACATTAAAATTTACACAAACGAACCTCATATGAATTCATTAACTATCTCAGATGATCATTTTTGTAAAGTTTCTGTCTTTTTCACTGAGAACATATTTTGCCAAATAGGGACAAATTGATACTACTTCAAAATGAGTAAAGATAGATTTATATAAGTTATGGCCACTGGTCCATGTTTAGCTCTGTGTCTAAACATAGACCAGAGAACTGAATTCCTGAAATGAGGCAAAAATGTGTTCCATGTCATTAAGGCAATATTTGATGCTTTGGTAATACTTTGATTTCTTATCCGTTGATTCTTAGTCCATTAATATCAACATTACCATTGCCGTCTACCCCACTAATTACATACTGAGGGCCAGCAGCATAATCAAGGACGAGTCACACTCTGGCAGCTCCCTCTTCTCCCCTCTCCCATCGGGTAAAAGGTATTGAAGTGTGAAAACGCACACCTCTACATTCAGGAAAACTGTTTCTTTCTGGCTGTTATCAGGCAACTGAACCATTCCACCACAACTAGAGAACAGTCTTGAACTGCTATCTACCTCATTGGAGACCCTGGCACCATGGCAGAAGCGTCCACATCGCGGGGCTGGAAACTGGAAGTGTCCTGAGCTAATTCTGCTACCACCATCGTCTATTGTACAAGTGATGGCTCCCACTGATTGTCACCGGAAGCTTGTGCCCTTTTCAGGACGGACGATGACAGTGATGCAACATTTGAAACATGGATGATGGACACGAAAGGAGAAGAAGAAGAAGAAGAAGAATGGGGACCCTTGGATTATCTTTGATCGGACCTTACTGGCTGTATCTTGCACTAAACGCTATTCACTTTATTCCCTTTAACATGCATCTGCACACTGTGAATGGCTCGATTGAAATCATGTATTGTCTTCCTGCCGACTGGTTGGCATGCAACAAAAGCTTTTTACTGAACCTCAGTACATGTGACAATAAACTAAACTAAACTAAACTAAAACGTTGACATGAAGCACAATTGGATCAGCCTCACAACACCCATTGTTAGAAGAACACTTCAGCACACAGATATCCTGGGGCTTGAAACTCACCTTCTAACACCCCAATGTCTTTTCACAATCTACAAAGCAGATGTTGGGAGCGCAATGGAATATCTACAAACGTCTGATGCAGTGCACCGCAGGCTTCAGTGCTGGGACCATTGTTGTTAGTCATATATATCTCTAAATGACTACAATGAGAATGTAGGTGGAGAGATTAGTAAGTTTGATGATAAATCAAAAATAGGTTGAGTAGTTCTGTAGATAGCGAAGAAAGTAGTGAGAGGATAAGAGGGCCATAAATCATTTGGGAAGTTGGGTGGAGGGACGGCAGATGGAATTAAATCCAAAACCAAGTGTAATTTCATGCCAGATACTGTGAGGACCTTTACAATAAATGGAAGGGTTTTCGGAAGTGTTGATATACGGAGAGACCTGAGGGATGCAAGTTGTTCACTCCCTGGAAATGATGATTCAGGATAGGGGAATAAAGAAGGCCTCAGGCATGGTCACCATTGACTGCCTTGACGAGCTGCACAAAACGCTGGTCGGCCAGCTCTTGGAACGCAATTCTGGTTGCCGCAAAACCGGAAAGATGTGGTAGCAGGAGAAAGAGTGCAAAAAGATTGACCGTGATGCTGCCCGGAGTAGAGGGCTTTACTTTAGTTTAGTTTTAGAGATACAGCATGGAAACAGGCCCTTCGGCCCACTGGGTCTGCGCCGACCAGCGATCCCCACATATTAACACTATCCTACACACACTAGGGATATTTTTTATATTTACCAAACCAATTTATCTACATACCGGTAGTGTGGGAGGAAACCGAAGATCTCAAAGGCCACGGGAAGAATGTATAAACTCCATACAGACAGCACCCGTAGTCGGGATCAAACTCAGGGGGGGAGGGGGAGGGGAAAGCGGGTGAGAGAGAAGGTGGGAAGCCTTCCTGGCAGCTGAGATCCCCTGAGGCATTGGGACAAACCCGAGACCACCAGCTCCACGATGTGGTCGAGACTAGGCCGCCAGAAAGAAGCACTGGACAACCAGCGCCTCTACTGAGGCTAAGACTGAGTAGCCGGGGCAAGCTTGAGACACCAGTGTCTCTTCCTGCCCATGGACAATGAGGGATTGTGCCCACACACAGAGGCAAAGATTGAGCCGCCAGGATAATCCAGAGACCACCAGCACCGTCCCTTCCAGCCCTGAAGCTGAGCCACCTGGATAAGTCTGAGACCGCCAGCACCTCCTCTGGAGGCAAGGGTGAACTGCAGGGAGAAGCCTGTAATCGCCGCGCCTCCTCCTTATAGAAACCAGGACTCAGCTGGCAGGACAAGCCTGAGATCACCAGTGTCACCTTGCATGTGCTCTGACAACGAGAGACAGCGCCCCCATCCAGCCCTGGACTTTCTTGTCACGGTAAATAAAGATATCATGTGCGTTCACCCTCTACTGGGGGTGTCGGTGAGGTCACCGACATCCGAACCCGGCATCATCTCCAATGCCAGACACAATGTAGCCAAATGGGATAGCATAGCATCATGGTTAGTATGGAAGAGTTGGGCTGAAGGGCCTGTTTCTGTGCTGTGAAACTCTATAACTCTGTGAGTGCAGCACAACTCTCACGAGGCTTGACACCACCCGGGTAAAGCAGTCTGCTTGGCTGGTGTCCCTTCAACCACCCTAAACATTAATTCCCTCCACCATTACTGCACAAGAGTACTGCAGGAGTACCTTCACCTGAAGAAATGCAGCAGTCACCACCTTACCAAGAGCAATTAGGGATAGGAAATAAATGCTGGCATTAATCGACATCTTGGAGAGAATGTGTATGTGAAAAAGCCCCTTCACTTTAATGTTTGAAGTCGATTTATTGAGTTCATCTTGAGTACGCTGTGTGTTCTGAGATGGAGCAGAACATAGGCCCATTAATTCCCAGTAATTCTGACAGCTGGAAATCACACCTTCCCCATGCCTCACACATTTAAACTTGCATGCGGTGATTCTAATATTCATTCGCGTCTTCTTACCTAAAGTACCCAATCCCCAACAAATCTGCCACCCCGATTTTCAAAACCAAAATGAATACATGGCAGCCGACAATCTTTCCTCCAAATCTACCGTTTGGTTCCAGAGCAGTTGGTGCATTTACTGGCTTGTGAATGAGAATTGCGGCTTGCTTTTGTGAACATTTCTGTTGCGAGTTAAGCGAACACAAAGTTATGAGCTTCAATTATTCTGAATTAATCAGGAGCAATGGCTGATTGGAGTTTCATATTGCAGAAATCTGTATTCCAATCAGCTCACTCAACAAGAGGGAAGATAATACATTCTGCAGAGCAGTGGTTGCTCATTTGGTTGCCTTATGTTTAAAAATAAAATTGAAGATTTTGTTTTATTTCTTAATTCCCCTGATGAGTTGCTTGCAAAAGTATTTAAATTGGAGGGAAAAAAATGTACTGTCAGCAAGGTCAGGAAACGAAGGGAGGGGCACTTTCTTTAATTTCTTGCAATCTTTCACAAGGTAGAATTCAAAATTTGGCTGTCATTTGCAGTTTCTGTGTGGGAGAGTTGGGAAGTATTCCCAAATGCAAGGCCCATACTCTCTGCTAAATCCATAAGTTATAATACGTCCTATCCATGCTAGTTATAACATTAAAATTTGCATTCTTCTAACAGGTCTTTGTGAAACAAAGCAGCATCGATTCTGGTAGCAAATCATAACATATAAGGTTTCCATTACTTGTCATACAATATGAGCCATGATTACACATTCTTAACATTTCCTTCTACTACCACGCCCTGAATTGAACATTTCAATGTTCCACTGCATGTAATTCAGATGAATGTAACATATTTCTGATAAGATAAAACAGAAATTGGCAGGGCCAATTTGATTGATATTTTATGTTTATTCAGACAATATTTAAGTTAAATTTTAGCTGTTAGTAAAATTTTATCCCAAATTTGCTGTTTTATCATGTTTATAATCCAGATGACTATGTTATTGTTGCCTTACTAAACTAGTAATGCAAACCAGCTGTGCATCTTAGCAAAGAGCTTTTCTAATCCTGACAACCTGTTTATTTTGGCTCTTTTACTTGGGGAAACTTCACTGAAATAGGATCACTGGAACTACTGCACATGCAAACACATTTGTCGGGGAAGGATTGTTGTCAAATTTATACATTACTGCCCATGAAAAGTGAATGTGAACCTGTTTTGCCATCTTGCGTATACTACCATGTAAGCATATATTTTTTAAGAAGTTAAGATAGATGAGGGAACCTAAACAAACCAATGTGTATCTGGTCTCCACACTACTGCAGCACTAAGTAGTAGAGGAGGAATTGAGTGAGACACAATAAAGTACTTTGTGCAGAAGATATTGGTTGGGATAAGAGATTTCCACTGAAAGTACTCACATCCTTAAGTATTGCGTGTCATTATTTTCTTTGGATGGAAATCAGCTTAAGAGAAGGTCTACTCCAAGATACTCTGAAAATAGAAAATAGAATTTAATAGAAGTGAATACGGTCCATGATGTCAAGCAATAAGGATTGTGATTCACATTGGTTAGCCAGATTGATTTCCATGCAATTTGTCTCCTCACACATTCTTTTACAAGCCCAGAGACTACCACAGCTACCGGGACTACACATTCTCTCACCAAACTCACCACCAAGTTCCAATACCTGGAATAAAAAGGAACTGCAGACGCTGGTTTATGCCAAAGAAAGACACAAATTGCCGGAGTAACTCAGTGGGTCAGGCAGCATCTCTGGAGAAAATGGATAGGCGATGTTTTGGGTCAGGACCTTTCTTCCGGTATCCAATACCTATCCAATACCTCTACCTCTGCACTTCATTTTACAATTGGATCCTTAACTTCCTCATTGGCAAACATTCCATTAGTGCAGATCAATGACTTATAATAATAATAATAATAATAATAATGCATTACATTTGTATAGCGCTTTTCTAAAAACTCAAAGACGCTTTACATGGTTTACTAAAACATAGAAAAAATAAATAAATAAATAAGTAAACGAACAGAAAAGGAAAAATAAGGTGAGGTGACGGTCAGTGGTTGAAGGCAGTGTTGAACAGGATGAAAGGATTAAAAGTAACATTAGCAAAGTTGCAGATGACACAAAGCTGGGTGGCAGTGTGAACTGTGAGGAAGATGCTATGAGGTTGCAGGGTGACCTGGACAGGTTGTGTGAGTGGGCGGATGCATGGCAGATGCAGTTTAATGTGGATAAATGTGAGGTTATCCACTTTAGTGATAGGAATAGGAAGGCAGATTATTATCTAATTGTGTCAAGGTAGGAAAAGGGGATGTTCAACGAGATCTGGGTGTCCTAGTGCATCAGTCACTGAAAGGAAGCATGCAGGTACAGCAGGCAGTGAAGAAAGCCAATGGAATGTTGGCTTTCAAAACAAGAGGAGTTGAGTATTGGAGCAAAGAGGTCCTTCTGCAGTTGTACAGGGCCCTAGTGAGACCGCACCTGGAGTACTGTGTGCAGTTTTGGTCTCCAAATTTGAGGAAGGATATTCTTGCTATTGAGGGCATGCAGCGTAGGTTCACTAGGTTAATTCCCGGAATGGTGGGACTGTCGTATGTTGAAAGACTGGAGCAACTTGGCTTGTATACACTGGAATTTAGAAGGATGAGAGGGGATCTTATTGAAACATATAAGATTATTAAGGGATTGGACACGTTAGAGGCAGGAAACATGTTCCCAATGTTGGGGGAGTCCAGAACAAGGGGCCACAGTTTAAGAATAAGGAGTATGCCATTTAGAACAGAGATGAGGAAAACCTTTTTCAGTCAGAGAGTTGTAAATCTGTGGAATTCTCTGCCTCAGAAGGCAGTGGAGGCCAATTCTCTGGATGCTTTCAAGAGAGAGCTAGATAGAGCTCTTAAAGATAGCGGAGACAGGGGGTATGGGGAGAAGGCAGGAACGGGGTACTGATTGTGAATGATCAGCCATGGTCACATTAAATGGTGGTGTTGGCTCGAAGGGCCGAATGGCCTCCTCCTGCACCTATTGTCTATTGTCTATCAGTGCCAATATCTCCTCCTCATTGACCATTGATGCAAGTGCACCTCAAGGCTGCCTGCTTAGGCCCCTGCCTTACTCTCTTTACACCCTTAACTGTGTGGCTAAGCACAGCTCCAAAGCCATCTACAAGTTTGACGATGACACAGCAGTGGTTGGCTAGGTGATGAGTCAAATAAAAGGAGAGAGATAGAGCGTGTGGTTGAGTGGCGCTGACACAACATCGACTCATTGAACATCAACAAAATCAAAGAACTAATCGTTGCCTTCCGAGAAAAAGTCATGAAATCACGTGCCAGCTTTCATAGAGAGGACAGTGCTGGAGGGAATTATCAGCTTCAACTTCCTGGGTTCTAACAGGCACGATGGCCTATCCTGGGCCCAGCACGTTGACGTAATTATGGAGAAGGACCACCAGCAGCACTTCTTTCTTAGACGTTTAAAGAGAATCGGTCGCTGAATACGCTTAAAGACTTTTGCAGATGTAGATTTTTTTTAGATTTAGATTTAAAGATACAGCACGGAAACAGGCCCTTTGGCCCACCGAGTCCGCGCCGCCCAGCGATCCCCGCACACTAACACTATCCTACACGCACTTACCCAGTCAATTAACCTACATACCTGTACGTCTTTGGAGTGTGGGAGGAAACCGAAGATCTCGGAGAAAACCCACGCAGGTCACGGGGAGAACGTACAAACTCTGTACAGACGGCGCCCGTAGTCAGGATCGTACTGTATATGTACTGTAGAAAGTATTCTGACTGGTTGCATCATGGCCTGGTGCGGCAATTCCAATGCACAAGATCCAAGTGGCTGCAGAGAGTGGTGGACTCAGCCTGGTCCATAACGAGCACCGCCCTCTCCGCCATCAAAAGCATCTACAGCGGACGCTGCCTCAGGAGAAAGCGACATCTATCATCAAGGAGCCCCACTATCCGAGCCATGCCCTCATCTCACTGCCACCATAGAGCAGGAGGTGCACTAACTTGAAGTTACACACCACCAGGTTTAGCAACAGCTACCTTCCCACAAGGTCTTGACAATCCTGCGCGACTCAAATCCTGCTTTGACGATGGAATAGGGCAGACCACCTTTTACACCAACATGGACTTGGGTTTTTTTCCAATTGGGTTTTGCACTAACGTCTTGTTTTCTGCACAGTCTTTTTTCTTTTCACTGTCTTGCAGAATTTTACGTGCAATTTATGTATAACTAATGGTTTGTGTGTTGGTCTGACTATATGTGTGGGTGATGCAGTTGCAGGGAAGATCTCTATTCCACCTGTACCTCACCGTACTTGTGCATATAACAGTACTTGAGCCTGGGCCTCCTGCAAGGACACATTCATGTTTCCCAGATGCATTTCAAAGATGAGGCCTTCCTCTCTGGTGCCTGGGGAATGTTGTGGAATCATAAAAAAGCATGGAAAAGGATATTTGGCCAAAGGTATACATCAGTAGGCTGCCACTTGGTTCATAGCCTGCTAAAGCAACACAAGTGCTCATCTAGACGCTTCTTAAATCCTGTCCCTGACGCAGGTTCAACCACTCTTTTTGATTGCATAGAAACATAGAAAATAGGTGCAGGAGTAGGCCATTCGGCCCTTCGAGCCTGTACGCACCGCCATTCAATATGATCATGGCTGATCATCCAGCTCAGTAACCTGTACCTGCCTTCTCTCCATACCCCCTGATCCCTTTAGCCACAAGGGCCACATCTAACTCCCTCTTAAATATAGCCAATGAACTGGCCTCAACTACCTTCTGTGGCAGAGAATTCCACAGACTCACCACTCTCTGTGTGAAGAAATGTTTTCTCATCTCGGTCCTAAAAGACTTCCCCCTTATCCTTAAGCTGTGACCCCTTGTTCTGGACTTCCCCAACATCGGGAACAATCTTCCCGCATCTAGCCTCTCCAACCCCTTAAGAATTTTATATGTTTCTATAAGATCCCCCCTCAGTCTTCTAAATTCCAGCGAGTTTGATTTTCTTTTTCCACGGATACTGCTGGACTGGCTGAGTTCTTCCAGTATTTCTGTTTTTCATTTCAGGTACCAGCATCTGGAGTTTTATTTCTTTTCCTCACACACTATGTTCGCTGCTGGCATTTTATTTTTAATGCACGCATGTTATAATTTTTGTAAGTTCAAAAGCATTGACGAAGGCATTAAGCTCCCAAATAATCTGCAACAAACCATACCCATGGGCCTCCATTGTAATAAAGTAGATGAAAAGGCCATCACCTTGACTTTGTGCAAGAACTCTCCTGATCTTACCCTTCACCAGTTTCTCTGGTTTTAATAAAGACCTTTTATGGTTTACCTGGGAATCCTGCCAACTTGAAGTGAAAATCAAAAACTGTGGATGCCTGAAGTCTGAAATTAAAACAGAAAATACTGGAAACACTCAGCAGGTCAATCAGCCTAAGAAGAAATAGGTTAAAGCCCCAGTTTTGATGAAGGGTCTAGGATATGGGATATTAAATCCATGTATCTTTCCACGGAGCACAAAATGAAGGGTCTCGACCTGAAATCTCACATATCCATGTTCTCCTGAGTCCAATAAATCAGCCAGCCAAATCTTCTTCTTTCCTTTCATTAACAATAAAATAAATACACAGAATCCTTTCTGTGCGTGTTCTCCTGAGTTACTACCTATCACGAGTTATCTACCAAGTTACTCCAGCAATATTTGTTTATTTTCCTCTTTCCGCAGATTCTGCCTGAGGTGTTTTGAGAATTTTCTGATTTTAATTCCAATGCAATTATGGCAAGAAATGAGATGAATACAGTGGACTATTTTCCCCAAGACAGAAGACTATTTGTGTCATCACTTAAAACATACAAATAAATTCAACGAGGCGTTGCATCAACGGAGAGCGTGAGGGGTTCAAAGCCGACGTGGTAAAGGGGACTGGGGATCATAATGATAAATTATCCAGGGGACCATGGAAAGACAGCAAATGGTGACCAAACATATGATGAAGTAGATTGAGGAAAATGAGAGAAGAGGAATGAATATAACTTCTATCAGCTTTTAAAAGTGAGACAGAGTTCAAGGTCCACATGTTGACTCCAAGAGTAAATACAAAACACGATGAAGCAGCTTTTAGTCACTCTGCTTCGTGCATCTGGAATAAACTCCCCGAAGAACTCAAACAGGCCCAAACTCTAAATATATTCAAAACTAGGCTTAAAAACATCATGTTCTGCAATGTCTATGACGAGCACTTTGATTCTTGCTACTCTATATATCTTACTTTTGGTCTATTTCTTATTACTTTTTATATCTTATTACTTTTAATCTAATTTTATTACTCTATCGTTCGCTCGTGTGTCAGACGACGTTAGCTCGCTTTTGGTTTCTTTCGTCGCCCAACATGTTGGCAGAATTGGTCGCCCGACGCGTCACAGAGTCGTGACGCATCGTGTCGTCTTTTCAGGGGGATGGCCATGAGGAGGCTTCTGTCATGGTCCTCCATCACTTTATTAATCTTACTTATAAATATTATTTATTTATCTTATTACTCTTATTATTTGTATTTTCCTATCTTTTCTCCTTGTTCTGTATTTTTTTATGCTCTGTGTAAAGCACTTTGATTTGCCATTGCTGAATGAAATGTGCTGTATAAATAAACTTGCCTTGCCTTGCCTTGCCTTGCCTTTCCATTGGGACAAGACAAGCAAGGAACCATGAAAGACAAGAGATATTGAGGCTCTGGTCAGAAAAGAAGGAGGCATGGATCAGGTATAGGCAGCTGGAAACAAGTTGAATCTTTGGAGGAGTATAGTGGATGCAAGAGTCTGCTTAAGAAGGAAACCATGAGGGCCAAAAAGGGCATGAGATAGAGTGATACAGGGATAGTATCATCGTGTCATAGAGTCATAGAATGATAGTGTGGAAAACAGGCCCTTCGGCCCAACTTGCCCAAACTGGCCAACATGTCCCAGCTACACTAGTCCCACCTGCCTGCGCTTAGTATAAATCCCTCCAATCCATGTACCTGTCAAACTGTTTCTTAAACATTGGGATAGTCCCAGCCGCAAATACCTCCTCTGGCAGCTTGTTCCATACACCCACCACCCTTTATGTGATAAAGATACCCCTCAGATTCCTATTAAATCTTTTCCCCTTCACCATAAACCTATGTCCTCTGGTCCTTGATTCACCTACTCTGGGCAAGAGACTCGGTGCATCTACCCAATCTATTGCTCTCATGATTTTATACACCTCTTTAAGATCACCTCTCATCCTCCTGCGCTCCAAGGAATAGTCCCAGCCTACTCAACCTCTCCCTATCGCTCAGACCCTCTAGTCCTAGAAACATCCTCGTAAATCTTCTCTGTACCCTTTCCAGCTTGACAACATCTTTCCTATGACATGGTGCCCAGAACTGAACACAAAATCTAATTGCGGCCTCACCAACGTCTTATACCTGCCAACTTCTATACTCAAAAATAAGCACCCAACATGATAGTTTTGACAGCGAAGATTAAGGGGAATCCAAAGAGATTTCATGTATATTATGGGGGGGAAAGAGTAACCATGGGGAGAATAAGGTCCCTCAAAGACTAAAGTAGACATTGAAGCACGGAGTACCAGGAGATGGGTGAGGCCTTCAATGAATATTCCTCCTCGATTTTACCACAGAAAAAGACATAAAGATAAAGGAACTTGGCAAAGTTAATGGATGTCTTGGCAACAGTCTGCATTACAGCGGAGGAGGTGTTGGATGTCTTAAAACATATGGTGGATAAATCTCTGAAGCCAGATCAAGTACAATCACGAACATGGGAAAGCGAGATATATACATCATCATTAGCCACAGATGATGTGACAAAGGACTGGAGGGTTGGACAGCTAATGCTGTGTTTATTTAAGAAGGGCTACAACGTGAGACCGGGAAACTTTAGGCAAGTGAGCCTGACATCTGTGGTAGGTGCGTTACTGGAAGGGGTTCCGAGAGATAAGATATACATACATTTGGAAATAAAATAGTTGTTAGGGATAATCAGCATGGCTTTGTTCGTGGGAAATTGTGTCTCA
Source organism: Rhinoraja longicauda (assembly GCF_053455715.1). Taxonomy (NCBI): domain Eukaryota; kingdom Metazoa; phylum Chordata; class Chondrichthyes; order Rajiformes; family Arhynchobatidae; genus Rhinoraja; species Rhinoraja longicauda. Next base: position 36,101,257 of record NC_135958.1, read on the forward strand.
TGGATTTAATTTGAAATGATTGAAGAAATAACCAGGAAGGTTAATAAAGGCAGAATGGTCGATGTAGTCCATATGTGCGTCAGCAAGGCCTGTAATAAGGTTCTCCATGGGAGGTTACTCTGGATGGTTAACCATGGGAAGCACGGGATCCAGGATTACATAATTGGCTTGATGGTAGGAACCGTAAGTGTGAGGGTGGAAGGTTGTTTTCCTGACTGGACCACTGGTGTGCCTCAGGGGTCGGTGCTGGGCACATTGTTGTTAGTCAACTATCTGCATCAACAATTTGGGTGATAATGTGCAAGATATGATTAGTAAGTTTGCAGATAACACCACAAGAGGTAGTATCATAGACAGTAAAGAAGGCTGTCAAGAATTACGGCAGGATGTTGATCAGCTTGGTAAGTGGATCGAGGAGTGGAAAATGTAGTTTAATTTGGATATGTGGGAGGTGTTGCAGTTTGGGAGGTCAATCCAGGGTCGGGCTTTTGCAGTGATCAGTAGGGCCCTGGAGTGCGTTGTAGAACAGGGAGACCTTGCAATACAAGTACATAGTTCTTTGGTGGGCAAGTGGGTGGACAGGGTGGTGAAGTAGGCTTTCAGCACATTGGCCTTCATCAGAAAGACCATTGAGTACAGAAGTTCGGATGTTATGTTGCAGTTGTACAAGACATTGGTGAGGTCGCACTTGGAGTATTTTTGTGTTCAGTTTCAGTCACGCTGCTTCAGGGAACATACCATTAAGCTGGAAGGAGTGCAGAGAAGATTTATGAGCATGTTGCTAGGACTCAAGGAACTGAGTTATAGGGACAGGTCAGACATGCTAGGAATTTATTTCTTGGAGGCAAGAGGTGAGGAGTGGTCTTATGGAGGTGTATAAAATCATGAGAGGCATTGATAGGGTAAATGATAAATGATATAAACATAGAAGGCGTAGATTTAAGATGAGAGTTGACAGATTTAATAGAAATCTGAAGGACAACTTTTTTACACAGAGGGTCACAAGTACATGGAAGGAGCTGCCAGAGGATGTGGCTGAGTGGTACGAAAAACAACGTTTAAAGGCATTTGGGCTCTACATGGATAGGAAAGGTTCAGACGGATATGGCAAATGGGACAAGCGTAGCAGGTCATATTGGTCACCATAGACTAGTTAGGCCCAAGGGTCTGTTTCAATGTTGTATGGTGCCTTGCCTCTATATAAAACAGTGGATAAAGTAGCATTGTCTGCTCGTCTTCTTTGCAAGAATATTATACCTTTTGGGTTTAGGTATATTATTGTCACATGTATTAAGTTACAGTGAAAATCTTTGTTTTGCATTCTATCCAACCAAATCAGATAATACGATGCATAAATACAATCAAGCCAAACTCGAGAACAATCAGAAGAGCAAAGGGAAAGATACAGAGTGCAGAATTTGATTTTTCAAAATTGTAGCAGACCCGTTCCAGAAACACAGTCCAATGTCCACAATGGGGTAGAGGTGAATCGAACAACACCCTAGCCTATGGAAGTACCGTACAGAAGCCTGAGTACAAAGGCGAAGAAGCTGTTCTTGAGTCTGGTGTTGTGCATTTTCAAACTTCCATATCTTCTGCCCAGTGAGAACCGGGAGAAGAAGGAATGACTTTCGTATTTGATGAATCTTTAATGAATCTTTGATTATGTTGGCAGCTTTTCCAAGGCAGCATGAAGTGTAGATGGGGGTCAGTTGACAGGGAGTCTGGTCTGTGTGATGGACTGGCCTACATCTACAACTCTGCAATTTCTTGAAGTCTTGACCAAGGCTGTTCCCTAACCAAGCTGCGATGGAACCCAACAATATGCTTTCTATGCTGCTACTGTAAAAGTTTGTAAGAGTCATTGGAGAGATGCCGAAGCTCCTCAGGTTCCCGAGGAAGTAGAGGTGTTGGTGTACTTGGCTGTCACTTCAACATATTTGGTCCATGATAGATCAATGGTGATATTTAAGCCAAGGAACATGAAGTTCTTAGCCATTTCCTCTTCGGCACCATTCATGCTGATAACTTGCTCTGATATCTTGCTGACGTTGAGGGAGAGGTAATTGTTCTGAAACCACATCACTACATTCTCTCTCTCTCCCTGTACTCTTCCCCATCTGTGTTCTTGTTCTGTCCCACCACAGTGGTGTCATCTGCAAACTTGCAGATGGAGTTAAAGCCAAATTTGGCCTCACACTTGTGAGTGTATGAGGAATATTGTAGGGGACTGAGAATGCATCATTGTGGGGCACCGGTGTTGAGAGTGATTGTGTTTCTGTGGGTGGGAAAGTCCAGAATCCAATGGCAGGGGGGGGGGGGGGGGGGGTGGGGGGGGGGCTGATTCCCTGGTCCAAGAGTTTGGAAATGAACGGATGGAATTATGTTGTTGAAGGTGGAGCTATAGTGGATATGTCCTTGTTGTCTAGGTGTTGCAGATATAGGTTTAGGGTCAGGGAGATGGACCTGTTTTAGATTTAGATTTTAGATTTAGAGATACAGCGCGGAAACAGGCCCTTCGGCCCACCGGGTCCGCGCCGCCCAGCGATCCCCGCACATTAACACTATCCTACACCCACTAGGGACAATTTTTTTTTTTTTAACATTTGCCCAGCCAATTAACCTACATACCTGTATGTCTTTGGAGTGTGGGAGGAAACCGAAGATATCGGAGAAAACCCATGCAGGTCACGGGGAGAACGTACAAACTCCGTACAGACGGCGTCCGTAGTCAGGATCGAACCTGAGTCTCCGGCGCTGCATTCGCTGTAAGGCAGCAACTCTACCGCTGCGCCACCGTGCCGCCCTGTTGTGACAGTCGGCAAGCTGTAGTGAATCAAGGCTCTCTGGGAGACTGAAGTTGATGTGTGGCATCACCAGTCTCTCGAAGCATTTCATGGTGGTCAGAGCTACTGCACAGTAATCATTAAAAGGCTTTGAACTACAAAATAATGCAATGCTATGATTTCCATATCAGAATTTTCTTTGTTGAATGAACATCTTATTTTATTAAATTTCTTGTAGTTGGCCAATGATTTATAAGGATTCAATGATGTTACTGTTTATCATAATGTGAATCCGATGCCATGATTTTTTTAAATTATTTATTGGTTCACAGGATGTTAACTTTGCTGGCAAAGCTACCATTTATTACTCTTCTTTGATGGATCCTGTGTTATTGGGATATTTCATGCAACCTTTAAGAGTCAACCACATTGGTGGATCTGGCATCATCAGTGTTCTGAAAAGGTAAGGATTGCAGAGTATTCTACCTGAGGGAGATTAGTGGAATGACCCAGTGTGAAGGAAGGAACTGCAGATGATGGTTTAAACCAAAGATAGACACAAAGGTCGAGACCCTCCTTCAGACTGACTTCAGACTTCTGCAAACTTGCAGTCTGAAGAAGGGTCCTGACCCGAAACGTCACCCATTCCTTCTATCCAGAGATGCTGCCTGACCCGCTGAGTTACTCCAGCATTTTGTGTCTATCTTCAGTGGAATAACCCAACTGTTTTATGGTTGTTATTGCTGATATTAGTTACCAGGATTTAGGTTTGCAGCTACCATGGTTTGATTCAACTTCATATATTATATTTCAGATACAGCGCGGAAACAGGCCCTTCGGCCCACCAAGTCCGCACCGCCCAGTGATCCCCGCACACTAACACTATCCTACACACACTAGGGACAATTTTTACATTTACCCAGTCAATTAACCTACATACCTGTACGTCTTTGGAGTGTGGGAGGAAACCGAAGATCTCGGAGAAAACCCACGCAGGTCACGGGGAGAACGTACAAACTCCTTACAGTACAGCACCCGTAGTCAGGATCGAACCTGAGTCTCCGGCGCTGCATTCGCTGTAAAGCAGCAACTCTACCGCTGCGCTACCGTGCCGCCCAGGTTCATACGTTATGATCAGTGGATGCTAGGCCAAATGAACATTGAAGGTTCATTTTCACTATGATTTTAGATTTATTTAGTTTAGTTTTTGTTTAGTTTAGTTTAGTTCAAAGATACAGCGAGGAAACCTCCCTAAAGCCCACCATCCAGACCGACCAGCGATCCCCATACTTTAACACGAGGGACAATTTTCAATTATACCAAGTAGCCAATTAACAACTTACAATTTTTACCAAGCCAATTAACCTACAAACCTGTACGTCTTTGGAGGAAACTGAAGTTCTCAGAGAAAACCCCCGCAGTCACGGGGAGAACATACAAACTCCGTGCCGACGGAGCCCGAAGTCGGGACTCTAGCGCTGCAAGCGCTGTAAGGGGCAGCAATTCTACTGCTGAGCCACCGTGCCACCCTGAAACTTATATATGACTTATTTCCAGAATACTCAATGAGATCATGTGAGGGATATCAGCAGTGTGTGTGTCGAACCTGATTTCTACCTAATGCCCTCTATTGCGCACGTGGTGTGTGAGGACTGTTTGGGCAAGTTTATGGCCCACATTCGCCGTTAGCAATTAGCAATGAGTCGACACCACTTGGAAGGGAAAGGAGTGAACCACGGATGCCTGTGAAGCTATATCCTCATAGAAAGCCAATGCCTCGAGGCGATGAGGTAAAATTGTCTGTGAAAATTGGGAAAAAAATTATGTTTCTTCAATTTAACATCTATCTTCTTTTGCTATTCCACCATCTTGATTGTGGGGACAGGATTGATCTATGATCATTCATGAACGCTCATTCATAAACGCTGCAAAGAAGAGCTTGCTTCATGTTCACTGATCTACAATGACTAATCTGCCACTATAACTCTTAACTAGTGGCCCCGTGTTATCTGACGTCAAGTCAGGACAAACATTTGATATAAAGTAGTTTATAAGCTCCGCATTGTATTGTAAGTGGAGCAGTTCAGTGCCTGATGCCAACTATGGAATCTAGCTCTCTGTTTCCTCCTTGTTCATCTGGTTGCCCTCAGGAATTCACATTATTTTGCTCTCATCTAAGTATTCAGTCACGCTCTTGATCACGATGTTATAATTGTATTTGTGATATGATAAAGTAATTTCAAATTTGGTGATCTCTACTAGTTTCTGAATCTGCATGTCTATTTTCAAGCTGCTATCAATTTTTGTACCTTTTTTCTCAGCTTCGCTTCTACAAATTTACATATGAACTTTTACTGTCTGGTCCTTCAAATCAGGTGATCGATCGATGGGCGGCATGGACTCGGTGGGCCGAAGGGCCTGCTTCCATGCTGTATCTTTCAGTCACTCAATTCAGTCAATCAGCAAGTCCAATAAATCAGCCAGCCAACTCCTCTTCTTTCCTTTCATTAACAACAAAATAAATACACAGAATCCTTTCTCAAAATCCGAACAAACTGTTTATTTTGGCTGATTTACTTAAGGAAACCTTAAGCTTCCTTAATACGTGCATGTAAATAAAGTAAAATTGAGGGAAAATATACGTAGCTTTTTTAGGATTAAAAAAATTAATACCAATAAAGAGCAAATAAATAAAACATAAATGATGAAAGTAAAAAAGGAAAATTAGATTAACAAACAAGCAAATCATCAATTCAATAAGAACGAGCAAAGATAAAATAGTATGATAACTATTATGTCACCAATATCTCTTATTCTGTGTTACAAGTCTTGCCTTCAAGTCTTGCGCTCTCTCCACTTCGAAACCCATGGAAAAAATAGGTGCAGGGGGAGGCCATTTGGCCCTCCGAGCATGATAAAATAGGCCAAAGTCAGCATGGTTTTGTGAAAGGGAAATCTTGCCTGAATCTTGTTGGAATTCTTTGGGGAAATAAATAGTAGGAGAGACAAAGGAGAGTCAGTGGGTGTTCTTTGCCTGGATTTTCAGAAGGCTTTTGATAAGGTGCCGCAAGTGAGGCTGCTAAAGAAGGTGAGAGCCCATGGTATCAAAGCGAAGATACTCGCATGGGTAGCAGGTTGGCTGGATGGCAGAAGTCAAAAAGTGGCAATAAAGGGGACTTTAACTGGTTGGCTGCCTGTGACTAGTGGTATTCCACAGGGGTCGGTGTGAGGCCACCATGTTGTGTATCAATGATTTGGATGAGGGGATTGAAGGCTTTGTGGCCAAGTTTGCAAGTAATACAAAGATAGGTGGAGGGACAGGTAGTGTGGAGAAAGCAGGGACTCTGCAGAAGGACATGGACAGGTTAGGTGAGTGGGCAAAGAAGTGGCAGATGGAATACAGTGCAGCAAAGTGTGGAGTCATGCAATTTGGAATAAGGAATAAAGGCATATAATATTTTCTAAATGGGGAGAGAATTCAGAAATCAGATGTGCAAAGGGATTTAGGAGTGCTGGTACAGGATTCCCAAAAAGTTAATTTGTAAGTTGAATCAGTAGTCAGGAAGGCACATGCATTGCTCGCATTTCAAGAGGACTGGAATATAAGAATAGAATGTAATGCTGAAGCTTTATAAAGCACTGGTCAGACCGCATTTGGAGTAATATGAACAGTTTTGAGCCCACATCTGAGAAAGCGTATGCTGGTGTTGGAGAGGGTCCAGAGAAGGTTTACGAGAATGATCCCGGGGATAATAGGGTTAACATGTGATGAGCATTTGATGGCTCTGGGCCTGTACACGCTGGAGTTTAGAAGGATGAGGGGGGATCTCAATGAAATGTACTGATTAGTGAACGGCCTGGATAGAGTGGATGTGGAGAGGATGTTTCCACTAGCGAGAGAGTCTAGGACCAGAGGCCACAGGCTCAGAATCAAAGAACATATCTTTAGAAAGGAGATGAGGAGAAATGTATTTAATGAGAGAGTGGTGGCGGCAGCAATGGCTGCCTCGCCAACAGTCTGTCTGTCCCTTCTTCACGGTTGTTTCTTTAGTTTGTGTTGAATGTATGTTTTTAGTGTTCTTCAGTTTGTTTTATGTGGGGGGTGGGGGGGGGGGTGTTTGGGGGAAAATGTTTTCATCTCTTACCTCGACGGAAATGCGATTTTTTTAAAATATTGTATCTCCGTCCGCACTGCGGCCTAACATCGAGGAGCTGGAGGCCTCTGCTGGAGACAGACTTCGGGAGCTCCATCTGCAGGAGCCTGCAGGACTTTATCATCGCGGAGATGGCGATCCCTTTGCCAGGGATCAACCCCTGAGCTGCAACCGCGGGAGCCTGCGGACTTTAACATCATGGAGCTTGCGGTCTCTGGTTAGAGACCTACTTTGGGAGCTCCAAGCGCAAAAGCTTCGACCGCCCCAACGTGGGAGCTTCGATCGCCCCGACATGGGAGCATCGATCGCCCTGATGCGGGGGCTTCGACCGAAGGCTGCGATCGCCCCGACGTGGGAGCATCCATCGCCCTGATGCGGGGGCTTCGACCACCAGCTGCGGGAGCTTCGATCGCCCCGACGTGGGAGCTTCGCTTGCCCCAAAGGATGGTTCGACTGCCCCGACCGCGGGAGAAAAATGAGGGAAGAAGATTAGACTTTATTGCCTTCCATCACAGTGAGGAATGTTGGGAATCCGCTGTGGTGGATGTTTATGTTAACTCTTATGTAGTTGTGTGTCTTGTTGCTTTTTTTAGTATGGCTGTATGGTAATACTGTACCTTAATTGGTACACGTGACAATAAAAGACCTTTGAAACCTTTGAAACCTTTGAATCTGTGGAATACATCGCCACAGACGGCTGTGGAGACCATCAAGGGGTATTTTAAAGGCACAGATTGGCAGATTCGTGATTAGTAAGGGTGCCAGAGGTTATGGGGAGAAGGCATGAGAATGGGGTTGAGAGGGAAAGATAGATCAGCCGCGATTGAATGGTGGAGTAGACTTGATGGGCCGAATGGCCTAATTCTATTGTAATTTATGAATTTATGAAGTTTCCCCAATCCTGTCTGACCTGCTGAGTGTTTCCAACATTTTCTGTTCTAATCTAAATGTGGAAGTGGCCCACAAGAAGATGTCCCCACATCCACACACACACACAAGCATGTCCACACAGATTATCATGCTGAAAGTGCGCTCAATTTCCTGTTGTTGTTGAATTGACTTGTTCAAGCGGGAGTTAGATATAACTCTTAGGGAAAAAATAGTCAAGGGATATGGGGAAAAAGCAGGAACGGGGTACTGATTTTGGATGATCAGCCATGATCATATTGAATGGTGGTGCTGGTTCGAAGGGCCGAACGGCCTACTCCTACACCTATTGTCTATGTTTCTATGATTTGAGGTAAAGTACGTGTGGTTACAACCACCTTTGAATACACCAGTGAAGATCTCCCATCCATTTTCACTTTAAACGGCCTGACCAAAGAAATAATATTGGGCATTCATCTAAAAACGTACTCATTTCATCTTGAACAGTTTGTTAAACTAAAAGGAATTAAACAGTTTTGCGGCTCCTTATCATTCAATCTCAAACAGAAAAACTGGGAGATCAGAAGACACGGTGAAAGTGGCTCTAATGAAGCAAGGCAGATAAAGTCTGACTATGTGGCGTCGACTGAAAGATTTTCTTCTGAGTTACAGATACGCACTGAACTTCACAACAGGGTACTCTTCTGCAGAGATGTTGACACACGGAGGGCTCAGATCTGTGTGCGTGTGGTTCAGCTGCATCCAGAAGGGAAGCTAGAAAAAAAGCAGCTGAACCAAAGCAAACATCATGGTATATCTCATAAAGAGAAAAGATTCTGATTACACGATAAGGTGTGCCTGTTGAGAGCTCGAGGCCGGTGGAGGTGAGGAAAGGAAATATTGTAGAGATTATGGAGACAGTTCCGAGAATTATCTCATAAGGATCGGTGAGACATTCAGAAAGGTTAATATAGACCACTTGATCTCAGTGTAAGATACCCAGGGGAATAGCTGGGAAGAGTGAGCTTTAATATAGATCTGAAGTGAGTCCTGCAATTATTGAAGAGTTGACACAGTGTGTGACTGAAGAGAGGCAGGAAGAGATACTTTCAATGAATTCACAGTTGGAAGGTATATCAACAGCATCTGCCGAGCCTCCTGGATCAATACAATTCACATTGGTGTAGTTGCCAAGACTGAAGAGAATTTGAAATACAGGCAGTTAAACTTGTACATTTGTAAGTATTGTTAGTTTTACTCTTTTAAAGGGAAATACAGTATGTATGTATGTATGTATGTATGTATGTATGTATGTATGTATGTATGTATGTATGTATGTATGTATGTATGTACGTTACGTATGTATGTATGTATGTATGTACGTATGTATGTATGTATGTATGTATGTATGTATGTATGTATGTAGTGTCAGAAAATAACTGCAGATGCTGGTACAAATTGAAGGTATTTATTCACAAAATGCTGGAGTAACTCAGCAGGTCAGGCAGCATCTCAGGAGAGAAGGAAGGGTCTCGACCCGAAACATCACCCATTTCTTCTCTCCTGAGATGCTGTCTGACCTGCTGAGTTACTCCAGCATTTTGTGAATATGTATGTATGTATGTGGGATATAACGGCATGCTTTATTGGTCATATGCATATTGATGTGCACACATTTGTAGTGTAACCTCAAACAAATCTAATAACCCTCTCGAGCTGCCCATGTTTCCAACCAGTCACTTTGCACATTCTGCATGTAATGCCAGTTTAATAGCCATTACCGTCGCTCCCAACTCTCACCCCCTTTACTCTTGGACTTTTTGCAACCAATGACAATATTTTTTTAGGTGGAATTCTAATGACTTCTGGTGGGAGCAATTGTATGAGCTGACAAAATATTTTCATGGAAAAGAAAATTATTATTGAGAGGTGAAGCGGTTTACAAATGAGCATGAAAACAGTTGATTTTCAGTGCGAATAAGTTAAAAATGGGGCGTCCGGATGCAAATGGCAACGTCCCTTTACCAAATGGACATGAGTTAGTAAAGTAGATAAGCGTAGTGGTGAACTGGTGTTCAACATGTCTTTGGAGTTTGAAGTGGTCTTTATTAATCCAAGCAATACTAGTACACATTGCCTGAGGAACCCAAAGTCCAAAGAATTGGCATGAATGCTGTAAAATTTATTGCATGCAGTTATAAGGTGGAAATTACTGTTTCTTATATTAGAATATGCTTCCAAGGGAATTCCTTTGTCTATTATCATCCTCCAGGCATTAACCCACTTAATCTAAATGGTCAATGCTTCAATAAACTAACAGACAAAGGAATGTGGTACAAGTGCATTAAGCATCTGTTCACTGCGTTCACGAAGGGTGTTTTCTGGGCTTAGACTTCTAATGAAAATTAGTGTTTGGTGGGAGAGTAGACAGCTGCAATTTCAAAGTCAAAATTGTGCCTTTGTACATAAGCATTTATTTATATAGCACCTTTAATGTAATAAAATATCCCGAGGCACATCACAGGATTTTTATCAAACAATTATTTTCACTGAGCCACTTTTGGAGTTATTAGAACAGGTGTCTAACCACCTGGACAAAGAGTTAGGCTTTAAGGAACACCTTAAATGAGGATGTAGAGATTTAATGGGGAGGATATAGGTAGGTGAAAGAGGATGGCCAGTAATTGTGGAAACAGTAAGAGGTGATAAAATTGAAGGAGTGAAGATCACTTGGAGAGTTATGAGGCTGAGAGGCGACTCCAGAGATAGGCCGGGGTGAGGCTGTAGATGGATTTACAAACGAGAATGAAAATTCTAGCTGAAACAATGAACTTCAAATGCTAGTTTACACCCCAAAAAAAACACACAAAGTGCTGGGGTAACTCAGCAGTCAGGCAGCATTTCTGGAGAACATGGATAGGCAATGTTTCAGGTCGAGATCATTCTTCAGACTGATTGGAGAAAGCTGGAAGAGAGGTGGGGACTGGTCAAAGCTGGGGACTGGGCAAATGATGGATGGATATAGGTGGGAATGAAAAGAGAAAAAGTGTGAGGTAAGGATTTCCCAGTTTCCAAACACCTTTACTCCCCTTTCCCATTCCCACACTGACCTTTCAGTCCTGGGCCTCCTCCATTGTCAGAGTGAGGCCAAATGCAAATTGGAGGAACAGGACCTCACGTTACTCTTGGGCAGCTTACAACCAGCGGTATGAGTATTGATTTCTTTAACTTCAAGTAACCCTTGCATCCCCCCTCTCTCTGTCCCTCCCCCACGCTAGAGGTCGTACCAGTTTCACTGTCGTCGTGTTAAGTTTGATTGTCTGTACAACTCATTATCACCTAGCCCACAGCCAACCATTGTGGGCTCTACCTTTCCTTGATCATCATTTCTTTTTTGCATAACTTTCATTCATTTGTTCTATATCTCTCTGTATCACAGTCTATATTTCTCGGTTCCCTTCAAGGTTTCAAGGCTTCAAGGCTTCAAGGTCAGTTTATTGTCACATGTACCAATTAAGGTACAGTGAAATTTGAGTTACCACACAGCCATACTAAGTGAAAAGCAACAAGACACACAGCCACATAAAATAAAAGTTAACATAAGCATCCACTACAGTGGCTCCCCACGTTCCTCACTGTGAAGGAAGGTAATAAAGTCCAATCTTCTCCCTCTTTATTCTCCCATGGTCGGGACTGCCGAACCATCCGCAGTCGGGGCCGTCAAAGCTCCCGCAGCCGGCGATCCGAACCCCTCGCGTCGGGGTGATCGAAACCCCCTCATCGGGACAGTTGAAACTCTCCACGGCTTGGCGGTCTCAGACCAGGGACCGCAGGCTCCATGATGTTAAAGTCCACAGGCCCGCGGTTAGATCTCTCCACAGTCGATCCCCGGCAAAGGGACCGCGAGCTCCACGATGGTGAGCCCGCGCCGCGCCGGCGGTTGAAGCGCCGAGTCGGTCTCCAGGAAAGGCTGCGCCACTCCGCGGTGTTAGGCCGCAGTGGGGACGGAGATATGATACGGGAAACAAAATGCATCTCCATCGAGGTAAGAGATTGAAAAAAGTTTCTCCCGGCCCCCACCCCTCCACCCCCCACACAAAACAAACCAAGGAACACTAAAACATACTCTTTAACACGTACTTAAAATAACAAAAACAGAAGAAAAGACAGACAGACTGTTGCCGAGGCAGCCATCTGACTCTCAATCTGAAGAAGGGTCTCGACTCAAACATCACTTAATTTAGAAGGATGAGAGGGGATCTTATCGAAACGTATAAGATTATTAAGGGGTTGGACAAGTTAGAGGCAGGAAACATGTTCCCAATGTTGGGGGAGTCCAGAACAAGGGGCCACAGTTTAAGAATAAGGGGTAGGCCATTTAGAACTGAGATGAGGAAAACCTTTTTCAGTCAGAGAGTTGTGAATATGTGGAATTCTCTGCCTCAGAAGGCAGTGGAGGCCAATTCTCTGAATGCATTCAAGAGAGAGCTAGATAGTGCTCTTAAGGATAGTGGAGTCAGGGGGTATGGGGAGAAGGCAAGAACGGGGTATTGATTGAGAATGATCAGCCATGATCACATTGAATGGCGGTGCTGGCTCGAAGGGCCGAATGGCATCCTCCTGCACCTATTGTCTATTGTCTACTGTCTATTAATCCTTTTCTCCAGAGATGCTGCCTGAACCGTTGAGTTACTCCAGCGTTTTGTGTCTATCGTTGAGATAAGGATATATGGATAGAAAAGAGGCATTTTAGTGTCTCATCTGGATTTTAGTGTCAAGACATGCTAGAATCAATGTAAGTCAAGTGGCACAGACAAAATGGATAGACTTTGTACTATTTAGAACTATTTACTATTTAGAACACTGGCTACAAGAGTTTTGGAAAATCTCCAATTTACAGAATTAGATAATAGGTGGCTCATGTGCCGAGCATCACAGTGCAATGTAGGAGTTGCAGATGAGCTAAGTCAAGGGCAGATTTGGACAATGAAAAGAGACTTCAAGGAGATAAGGATGAATAATCTATAAGTAGGAACTGCAGATGTTGATTTAAACTGTAGACACAAAATGCAGGAGTAACTCAGTGGGACAGGCAGCATCTCGGGAGAGAAGCAAGGGGCAACGTTTCTTCAGTCTGAAGAAGGGTCTCGACCCGAAAAGTCACCAATTCCTTCTCTCCAGAGATGCTGCCTGACCCGCTGAGTTACTCCAGCATTTTGTGTCTATCTTCGGATGAATAATCTAAGTGGGTAAGAACTTGGCAGATGCAATATAATGTGGGGACAATGTGGTTATTTATTTTGGAACAGAAACAGAAAAGTGGAGTATTTTGCAGTGGAGTATATTAGGTTGTGTTGAGTCTAAAGGGGATTGAGGGGTCCTTGAATTAGTCACAGGAAGCTAATACGCAGGTTCAGCAAATGATTAGGAAGGCAAATAGCATTTTTTTTTAACTACTTTCTTAACCTGCTCTGCCACTTTCAATAAACTCTGCATGTGTAACCCCGGGACTTTCTTTTGGTGCATTCTTTGGTGCTGCGTACGAATGCTCAAAGAACAAAAACCCCAACAGGAGAAATGATTCATTCATGGCTGACAAAAGAAATTAAAGATAGTGTTAAATCCAAGGAAGAGGCTTATAAAAGTTGCCAGCAACAGCCAGTTGGCCTGAGGATTTGGGAGCGTTTTAGAACTCAGCAAAGGAGAACCAAGAAAATGTTTGGTTTTTAAAAAAAAGGCAAGATAGAATATGTGAGATGACAGCTGTGAAACATAAAATCGGACTGCAAGCTTTTATAGGTACGCAGGGGCAAATGTGTGCTTACAGACTAAGGCTAGAGAATTTATAACGAGGAATAAGGAAATGGCTTCGGAAGTATACAAGCGCATCTTGTCTGTCTGCATTGAGGAACATACACAAAACCTGCCAGGCAACGAACAAAGGAGCTAGTGAGAATAAGGAAATGAAGGAACACAAACTAGTGGCTGCTATATTTATCATCTTCCACAGTACTATTCAGGAATTGTTCCTGTGGATTGGTTGGTTGCAAATACAGTGCGGCCCTACGATTTAAGAAATGAAGAAGGGAGAAAATAGAAAACTATTAGCCGGGTGTCAGTAGTAGGAAATATGCTGGAATTTTTATAACAAAGGATGTGATAATAGAAAACCTTGAAAATAATAATAGGATTGAGCAGGGCCAACGTGAATGGAAAATCATATTTGACCAATGTACTGGGGGTTTTTTGAGCTTGTGGCTAATAGAATCGATAAGGGAGGAGTTGTGTGCTTGCATTTGGATTTGTGAAAGACATTGGATAAGATCCCACACAGAATGGTCATAGAGCCATAGAGCCATAGAGCCATAGAGTGATACAGTGTGGAAACAGGCTCACCGGCCAACACCGGCCAACACGTCCCAGCTACACTAGTCCCACCTGCCTGCACTTGGTTCACATCCTTCCAAACCTGTCCTATCCATGTACCTGTCCAACTGTTTCTTAAATGTTGGGTTAGTCCCAGCCTCAACCACCTCCTCTGTTCCTTTGTCCCATACACCCACCACCCTTGTGTGAAAAAGTTACCCCTCAGATTCCTATTAAATCTTCTCCCTTTCACCTTGAACCTATGTCCTCTAGTCCTCGATTCCCCTACTCTGGGCAAGAGACTCTGTGCATCTACCCGATCTATTCCTCTCATGATTTTATACACCTCTATAAGATCAACAAAGTTAGAACTCTTAGAAGTAGGAGTAATATACTGATGTGGATTTAGAATTGATTACTGAATAGATAGCAAAGAGTGAGAATAAACAGATGATTGTTTGGTTGGCAGGCTGTGACTGATGGAGTACCACAGGAATCAGTGCTTGGGTCCCAAATATTCAAAATCTATATCACCAATTCATAGCGCTGGTGTAGGACTCCCAAAAAAATAATTTGCAAGTCGAATTGGTAGTAAGGAAGGCAAATTCAATGCTAGCATTTGTATCAAGAGGACTGGAATACAAAAACAGAGATGTGATGCTGAGGCTCTATAAGGTGCTGGTCGGGCCGCATTTGGAGTACCGTGAGCAAATTTGGGCCCCATGTCTGAGGAAGGATGTGCTGGCTCTGAAGAGGGTCCAACGGAGGTTTACAAGAATGAATGAGTGGGTTGGCATTTGATGAGCGCTCGACAGCACTGGGCCTCTACTCACTGGAGTTTGGAAGGTTGTGGGGGGACCTCATTGAAACGTACAGTATAATGGAAGGCCTAGATAGAGTGGATGTGGAAAGGATGTTTCCACTGGTGGGAGAGTCTAGGACCAGAGGTTATAGCCTCTGAATTAAAGGGCACTCTTTTAGAGGAGGAATTTCTTTAGTCAGAGGGTAATTAATCTGTGGAACTCATTGCCACAGAGGCCATCAGTGGATATTTTTAAGGCAGAGATAGACAAATTCTTGATTAGAACGGGTGTCAAGGGTTATGGGGAGAAGGCAGGAAAATGGGATTAGGAGGCAGAGATCAGACGTGATTGAATGGCGGAGTAGACTCGATGGACCGAATGGCCTAATTCTACTCTTATAACTTGTGAACTCGTGAATATGGCCGAGGGGACACAACGCCATATTCCACGTTTGCTGAACTATGTAAGATTGTGAGGGCAGAGGAGAATGTGAAGATTGTTCAAGGAGATATGGGCAAGTTAGTGAGTGGGCGCAAATGAGGCAGATGAAAATCAATGTGGAAAAATATGAGGTTATTCAACTTGGTGTGCGACACTGAAAAGCTGAGGACTCCTGACATTCAAGATTCAAGATAGCTTTATTGTCATCCAAATTGGACGAAATTCAGTCACCCACAGTCCAACAACAAAAGCATCGAAATAGGCATTAAAATTACACAACCCCAAAAACACACAAAAGAAGAAACATCCATCAAGAAAACATCCATCACAGTGAGTCTCCTCCAGTCCTCTCCTCACTGTGATGGAAGGCCACAATGTCTTTTCCCTTCCCCTGCTGTCCTCTCCCGCGGTCAGGTTGTTGTGGTTGCAGGCCGCGCCGGACGGTGGAAGGTCCACAGCGGGCCGACCCAAGCCCCGCGATCCGGGGCGGGCGAACACGCTGTCGCTGCCGCTGTTGCTGCATGTCGGGGCGGTCGTGGCTCCCGACATTGAAGCCCCCGCCCAGCAGAGAAAAATCCCGCGGCCTATTTTAGGCCTCTCTGGGTGAAAAAGTTTTTTCTCACCTCAGTTTTAAATGGTCTACCCTTTATTCTTAGAATGTGGCCCGTGGTTCTGGACTCCCCCAACATTGGGAACATTTTTCCTGCATCGAGTTGGTCCGGTCCTTTTATAACTTCAACCACTTATTAATTTATTCAGACTCCAGAATCTTCCTCGTTGCTGAAGGCTCATTTAAGGCACTTATTTAGTTCCTCGGCCATGTTTTCTGCCTCCATAAGTAAATTCCCTTCCCAATCTCTAATCGGCCCACCTCTCCTTTCACAATCCTTTTCTTCTTCACACACCTGTAGACTATTTTTGGATTTCTTTTTGTGTTTGCAGCCAGTCTTTTCTTGTGCTCTCTTTTTTTGCCTCTTTTGTTTCCTTTTATACTTCCCCTATGAACTTTACATAATCAACCTGGTTCTCACTTGTGTTAACAACCTACCATCTGTCAAATGCTCTTTTTTTACCATAAATTCTTATGTGTAGTGTTCCTTCCAGCTCTTTTCCAGATTGGAAACCATTTACAATTCAGCGTCCCGCTTGCAACTTAGTGAAACCATCACAAACATTAGAAAGTTATCTTCTAAGATGTTGAAACACTGGCTTTGCAAATAAAAAGCAATATATACTTTAACTACTTTTTATCATTTTCACCTGTGATGCTTTATAGCATTTTTGGGGAGTTTCTGAAAAACTCAAGTAAATTCAATAATAATTGTTATTAATGTTATTATGCCTTAATTAAATTCTTACTCGCCAATTCTGCAGAGAGTTTTGTTTTACTGTGAGGTAGAAACTTGAGAGCACAACATTTTTGCACTGTCTTTGTACAATTATCTTAGGTGGGTTATAATAATTGATATAAATCCGTAAATAAGCAAAACCAGGCACTGATGTGATTTTAAAAAAACCAGATGGGATATACTGAAAAATGATCCCAATATCTTTGCTTTTAGGTTATAAGGGTGACCTCTAGTGTACAATAATGTTCTCAGTAGACTGCATTATACACTATAACAGAAACACAATTATATAAATTCTTCTACAGCGTGGAAGTATACAGTTGGAGTTGGGAAACACATTTGTTCAGCTCCAATTCATGAAACATAAACTGAACATTTTAAATGCGGTCCCGTGCAGAAGTGATGGAGGCAGGTTTCATGGTGGTGTTGAAGAAGGAATTGGATTAATATACAGTGAAGAAATATCTGCAAGGCTGCAGAAAGAAGGTCAGGGTGCAACTAGTGAGATAATCTGATTGAGAGCTTTTCTCAATATGATGGGCCAAATGGCCTCCTTCTGTGCCGCAACCTTACTATGATAAGTAGAACAAGTGCTGTGTGCTGACTCACTTAAAATGCAATGATTTTAATAAAAGGGGATATCAGGTTTATTTGTTAGTCCTAATGCAATCTTTTACTCTTTTAATTTTGAAAGCCCATATATTTTAAATAACCATTCATTCTAGACCCAAATATAATCAACAAAAGCATAGTCACTCAATGCTGAATAAATCAATTTTTTTCTTGAAGAGCTGTGGTTCCCGACGATTGTGTTTTCCTCTTGTCGCTGATATTGACTCTGATATTTGTCAAGGCTTGGAGAGAGTGGGGATATAATGGTGCTGACCTTTGGAGGTAAGGATTTTCTGGTGACCCTGCGAGACTCACTTGTTTCCCAGTTGGCAGCCCACAGATTGAGAAGTACTTGACCACAAGTGGGAAGTGAAAAGGGCAGAGCAGGTCAGAAGAGTGGATGTGCGAGAGCATTGCGGGCTGGGATTTGATTGTTTAATTTAGTTTAGTTTAGAGATACAGCGCGGAAGCAGGACCTTCGGCCCACTGAGTCTGCACCGACCAGTGATCCCCGCACACTGACACTATCCTACACGCACTATGGACAATTTACATTTACACCGAGCCAATTAACCTACAAACCGGTACGTCTTTGGAGTGTGGGAGGAAACCGAAGATCTCGGAGAAAACCCACGCAGGTCACGGGGAAACTCCGTCCAGACAAGCACCCGGAGTCAGGATGGAACCCGTGTCTCGGGCGCTGTAAGGCAGTAGCTCTACCACTATGTCACCTGCCGAGTTCTGGAACTATTGTTGGAGGGGATGTGAGGAATGGGAAGGAAGGCATTGTAAAAACTGCCCACCTCCCAGCCCACCAGATAAAACAGACAACTGAGCAGCTTATGTTTAGGTTTAATTTTAAAACATTAAAAGGACCATTTCCAACTCCTGCCCTTCTCCCACCTGGCCTTTTATAAAGAAAGGTCTCGACCCAAAACGTCACCCATTCCTCCTATCCAGAGATGCTGCCTGTCCCACTGATTTACTCCAGCATCTTGTGAACCAGTGTCTGCAGTTCCTTCTGATCCATTTAGAATTACTCCCTCTGCTTTGGGTAGGTGATGAATTGAAATGTGATGCCCATTTTGGCAATGTAAATTGTATTGTCACATATTGAACTGCAGTGCAACAGCATCAGGGTGCATTCAAGCCAAGATTTGGTTAGAATGGACTGAAGCTTGTCATCAACAAGATATTGTATTCCAAAACGATACAACTTGCACAATTTGTACATCGACTATGATGATAGTTGGCAGTTCTGAAGGAGCATTATACAGTTATTCTTCGGATGATCTCATAAAATGAAGTAAAGTCCTGTCTCTCAACATTGCCAAACCACAGGATCAATCATGAATGTATTTTATATAAGAGGTAAATTTATACGAACAAAAGCAAGAAGATGTCCCCTTCATTTATCTGTATGCAACAAGTTCCTTATTCCATGATAAACTTTTGACAGTGTTGCTGCAGGCAATTCTGACATATATAAATTACTTTAGCACGTGAATTTCTTGTGGTTTTGTACTGCTCCAAAAACAACAATACAATAATAAATTAGCATGAGTCAGGACGATTATGCTTGACAATGTTTGTGGTGAATGAACCACTAGTACCAGTCTAAACCTGCATTTAAGTATTTGCCTTGAGGAAATAGCAGCAAATAATAACTACCAAACTCAGTGGTATCATAACTGGATTCCACTGCATTGACAATACTGCTCTTTGAAGTCAAAGATCCCTTTTACATGTCTAAGGTATTTATTCACAAAATGCTGGAGTAACTCAGCAGGTCAGGCAGCATCTCGGGAGAGAAGGAATGGGTGACGTTTCGGGTCGAAACCCTTCTTCAGAAGAAGGGTCTCGACCCAAAACGTCACCCATTCCTTCTCTCCCGAGATGCTGCCTGACCTGCTGAGTTACTCCAGCATTTTGTGAATAAATACCTTGATTTGTACCAGCATCTGCAGTTATTTTCTTATACTACTATTACATGTCTAAGATCAGTTGTAATATTTTAGAGAAAATTTGATCTATATCTCATATGGAAAATCACTAATATTTTATTTAACTTCAAAACTCTCTTTGGTCTGCTTGTTCTCAAAAACGAGTTTTTAATCTACCTTATTCCTTATAGGGAAACTAAAGTCATTTTTTATCTAATCTGCTTCTTCCAATGCAGGAACGTCAGGTTTCAAATTGGAATTGCAAACATCGTAACCATCCCACCATTTATTCTGATAATTTAAGGGAATAATCCTCACAATTATATTAGGTTCCTGATCAACTGTGCTGCCCCAGTAAAGGAAACACAGGTAGGGAAAATCTATATAACCAAAACTCTCGTTTATTTGTTTGTTTGTTCCTGAACTACAGCCAAAACGGTACACGATAGCGCGTCAATTTTCGGCCCACTTTACTCACCGTAGTTCCTTTGGTGCTAATGGAAGAAGTTTCATTGAAATCGGTGTTATATTTTTAAAGTTATTCACATTTTAAAGTTTAAATCAATCTCCGAGGGAGGGGGGGGGGAGGGAGGGAAGGAGGGAGGAAGGGGAGGGGGTAGGGGGAGGGGGGAGGAGGGTTGGGGGCATGGAGTGGGGGAGGAGAAGGGGGGAGGGGAAGGGGAAGGGGGTGGGGGAGTGGTGGAGGGATTGGAGAGGGGAGGGGTGAGGGTAGGAGGGAGGGGGAGAGAGAGGGGAGGGGGCAGGGAGGGGAAGGGAGGGGGGGAGGGGGGGGGGGGGGGAGGATGGAGGGGGGAAGGGGAAGGATGGGGAGAGAGGGGAAGGGGGAAAGGGGAGGGGTAGGGGGGATGGGAGAGAGGGGGGAGGGATGGGGATGAGGGAGGGGGAGGGCAGGGGTGGGTGCTACACCAATGCAGGAGAGGTTTGGGCCCAATGGGTCCACTTGGTCTAATACCTTTGTATTGGTTTGCACTGTTGATAAACGCAGCAAAACATTTAATTTAGAAAACAGGAACTGCAGTTGCTGGTTTACAAAAAAAAGCCACAAAGTGCTGGAGCAACTCAGCGGGTCAGGCAGCATCTCTAAAGAAATGAACAGGAAACGTGTCGAGTCGGGACCCTTCTTCAGCCTAATTGTATTGGTGGGGGGAGGGGGGTGAGAGGTGGTTAAGAAAGTTGGAAGATAGGAAGGCTAGGACAAAGCCTGGCAAGTGATAGGTGGATACAGGTGAGCGGATTTTGGATAGGCAGATGATTTGACAAAGGCCAGAGATGAAAAGACTATAAAGGTGTGAGATAAGGATAGAAGAGTAGATTGTAGGTGGTGGGGGGGGGGGGGGGGGGAGGGTGGGGGTAGGGGGGGGGGGGGAGAGGGAGAAATAGGTGCGGGTCCAGGTGGGGCACAGGAAAGAGGAGGAGGGAAAAAAGGGTGGGGGGGGTGGGGGTTGGTATGTTCCCTAAAATTAGAGAGTTCAATGTTCATACCATCGGGTTGTAAGCTACCCAAACAGAATCTGAGGTGCTGTTCCTCCAGTTTGTGTGTGGTCTCACTCTGGCAAAGGAGGAGGCCCAGGACAGAAAGGTCAGTACAGGAATGGGAGGGCAAGGGAAAGTTATTAGCAAACGGGAGATCCAGTAGGCCTTGGCGGACCCTTCATAAGTGTTCATCAATAGACAATAGACAATAGACAATAGGTGCAGGAGTAGGCCATTCGGCCCTTCGAGCCAGCACCGCCATTCAATGTGATCATGACTGATCATTCTCAATCAGTACCCCGTTCCTGCTTTCTCCCCATACCCTCTGACTCCGCTATCCTTAAGAGCTCTATCTAGCTCTCTCTTGAATGTATTCAGAGAATTGGCCTCCACTGCCCTCTGAGGCAGAGAATTCCACAGATAATGGTCACCAAATCGATGCGTTTAGTGTGGTTTAGTTTAGGGATACAGTGCGGAAACTGGCCCTTCAGCCCACTAAGTCCGCACTGACCAGTGATCCCCGCACATTAACACTACTTACACACACTAGGGACAATTCTTCATTTTTTTAATCCCAAACTAATTAACCTTCAAACCTGTACATCTTTGGAGTGTGAGAAGAAACCAAAGATCCCAGAGAAAACCCACACAGGTATCAGGGAGAACGTACAAAGTTCCTAGCGACAAGCACCGGTAACCAGGATGGAACTCGAGTCTGGTGGTGTAGGCAGTAGCTATACTACTATGCCACTGTGCTGCCCTGCGTGGCGATGTCTTGCCAATGTTAAGGAGGCCACGTCAGGAACACCAGGTACATTAGGCGAGGTTAGAGGAGGTGAATGTGAACCTCTGTCTCAGGAAAGAAGGACCTGTTGGAGGCCCCAGGATGGATGTGAGGGAGGAGGTATAGGGACAAGTGTAGTAGGAAAAAAACTGTAGATGCTGGTATAAATCAAATGTAGACAAAAAATGCTGGAGTAACTCAGCGGGTCAGGCGGCATCTCTGGAGAGAAGGAATGGGTGGTGACGTTTTGGGTCGAGACCCTTCTTCAGACTGATGAAGCACAGATACATCTCCTATAGTTGCAGGGGAAAGTACCTGAGGAGAGGGTGGTTTGGGTGGGAAGGGAGAGTGAACCAAGGAGTTGCGGTGGTAAGCAGTCTCCACAGAGGATGTCAAAGTGTGGGGATGGGAAGATGTGACTGGGAGTGGGACCAGGTTGGAGGTGGTGGAAACGTCAGAAAATTATTTGTCAGATGCCGAGGCTGGTGGGGTGAAAGGTGAGGGCCAGGCCAACTCTATCCTTGATCTGACTTGGAGGGAAGAGGGAGCAAGAGCAAGAGGGGAACAGAGTAGACGTGGGTGAGTGATCCATCTATGGCAGCTGTTTACTAAAGAAAGAGGACATCCCGGATGTCCTAGAATAGAAATCTCATCTGGGGAGAAACTGCGATGGTGATGGAGAAATGGAGAGTCGGGGATAGCGTCCTTGCAAGAGGCAGGGTGGGAGGAGAAACACATACTCCCTGTGGCCACGTGGGTATCCACCAGGTGCTCCAGAATTCTCCTACATACCAAAGCTTTGCCTGTTTGTAAGCTAATTGGCCTCTATAAATTGATCCTAGTGTGTAGGGAGTGGATGTGAGAATGAGACAACATAGAACTAGTGTGAACGGCTGATCAGTGTCATATATAAATGTCTCATCTTGTATGTATGTATGTATGTATGTAAGAAAATAACTGCAGATGCTGGTACAAATCGAAGATATTTATTTCACAAAATGCTGGAGTAATTCAGCAGGTCAGGCAGCATCTCAGGAGAGAAGGAATGGGTGACGTTTCGGGTCGAGACCCTTCTTCAGACTGATGTCAGAGGGCGGAACAAAGGAAGGATATAGGTGGAGACAGGAAGATAGAGGGAGAACTGGGAAGGGGGAGCGGAAGAGAGGGACAGAGGAACTATCTAAAGTTGGAGAAGTCAATGTTCATACTGCTGGGCTGCAAGCTGCCCAAGCGAAATATGAGGTCCTGTTCCTCCAATTTGGCACTGGAAGAGGAACTTTAGATAGTTCCTCTGTCCCTCTCTTCCCCTCCACTTTCCCAGTTTTCCCTCTATCTTCCTGTCTGCACCTATATCCTTCCTTTGTCCCGCCCTCCTGACATCAGTCTGAAGAAGGGTCTCGACCCGAAACGTCACCCATTCCTTCTCTCCTGAGATGCTGCCTGACCTGCTGAGTTACTCCAGCATTTTGTGAAATAAATAAATATGTATGTATGTATGTATGTATGTATGTATGTATGTATGTATGTATGTATGTATGTATGTATGTATGTTCCTGAAATACAGCGAACACAGTACATGATAGTGCGACAATTTTAGGGGCAACTTATTCACCATTCACCTGCGGTGTGCAGTATCAAGTTTCATAAGAAAATAACTGCAGATGCTGGTACAAATCGATTTATTCACAAAATGCTGGAGTAACTCAGCAGGTCAGGCAGCATCTCAGGAGAGAAGGAATGGGTGACGTTTCGGGTCGAGACCCTTCTTCAGACTGATGTCAGGGGGGCGGGACAAAGGAAGGATATAGGTGGAGAAAGGAAGATAGAGGGAGATCTGGGAAAGAGGAGGGGAAGGGAGGGACAGAGGAGCTATCTAAAGTTGGAGAAGTCGACGTTCATACCACTGGGCTGCAAACTGCCCAGGCGAAATATGAGGTGCAGTATGAGTATCAATTTTCATTATATTTTAAAAGTAATTCATTTTATAAACTTTAATAAACTTTATACTGTGAATGGGACAAGTTTCAATGGCCCGGCAGCTGTGCCTGTGCAGTTGGGGGAGGGTTGCTGGGACCGGTATCCGTGCGTGCGCAGTTGGGGGAGGGATGCTGGGCCTGGCGGCGGCACGCCTGTGCAGCAGCGCCGGGAGGACCGGCGCCCATCCCAGCATGCCCCGCGCCTGACCTTCCTCCCGCGGCAGCAGAGAGAAGGTCAAAGAAGATGGCCGCCGGCAGGCCGATCGTGGGGCAGCGCCTTGCGGCCCATCTGCTGGCCGCCACGATGGCCGCCCGGGGCTGGGGTGAGTGGCTCCCTCAATAGACAATAGACAATAGACAATAGGTGCAGGAGTAGGCCATTCAGCCCTTCGAGCCAGCACCGCCATTCAATGCGATCATGGCTGATCACTCTCTGCCCTTTCCTCTCCCCCCTCGTCCGCCCCCGGCCCCGAGGGAGACTCCCTGGCCGCCACAGCCTCGGATATACCGTGGTATTTTGCTGTGCGCTTTTGGAGTGGGGCCCGCTGTCTCAACGGGAACCCAACAGGTCGTGTTTCATTCAAATTGTTGCGCTATCGTGTACCGTTTTGGCTGCTTACTGCCCAATCAATTGTTCAAGCGCTTTTGATTGCAACATGCGTCTTAATTTAGTTCAACAAAGAAACTGACAAGTTACTGAAGAACCTTTACAAAAAGTAACAACGGGAACCCAATGGGTCCACGGGTCGTCTAGTGTATACAAAAAGAGTGGACTCGTTGGGCTGAAGGGCCTAGTTTCCATGCTGTAACTTTCAATGAAACGTTATTCCAAGTCCATTTGAGGCAGAGGCAATAGCACCCCCAGCATATGTCAGAGACATTCTGAGGTCCAAGTGGAATTTGTAACCATTTTTGGTCAGAGTTGTTCTAAAACTGCAGTGGGAATGTATTGGAGCAGTCAAGCAATTTCATATCCTTGCTTTCGTCCCTGAACAATATGGGAACAAAACCAAATGACTTCTAAGTGGGGGGAAAAATGTTTCGCTAAATCATACATGATGAAGCAATAGCATTTAATTACAAAAAGACAAGAACATTGGCTTTGTTGGTGATGCTTGTACGGTATGGTCATGATGTCATTATAGTTCATTCCCCATTGCTATGCCAACCGTGTAATAGTCTATGCTTGTTGCTAAGCTACTAACATAATAAAATCTTGCTTTTTTAACTTACATAAAGGAGAAATGGCTGCAGTGCATGTAAATGGGAATTATGAAGCAGATTTCTTTCTCGTTTGATTGGCAAAAACATTACTTTTATATTAAAAATAGAAGTTTTAACCTGTTTCTTAGAATTAAACTGATTATTAACAAATATCCTCCACAGATTAATCTCCCAAATAAAATAACAGACAAACAGATTTCATACAAGTGTACTGCGTTCATATTCAAATGTTTGAATAGCCAAACTTCAATGCAATTTTTTCTTCTGGTAGATCTTAATTTTTTTGTTAATATTACAATTAAGAATCATAATGACCCAGATTTTCTGAGAAATGTCAGCAGTTCTACATGTAGCTGTCTGGAGCTTGGAGACTCCTTTGCAGATGTGGAATAACTGAAATTGTCAAGGTCCTTTCCAGCGATTTATCCGACCATGCATTGTCATTAGACTTCTCAGGGAGTCTCGTGACCAGTGTCCATTCTGCAGGTTCTCAGCAGTTATATTGGAAAAATGGACCCAGTGATCGTAGGCCTGGCTAGAAAAAAGGAACCACAGATGCTGGTTTATGAAAAAAATACTCAAAATGCTACAGTAACTCCGCGGGTCAGGCAGCATCCCTGGAGAACATGGACAGGTGATGTTTTGGGTCAAGCCTGGCTAAATTGGGTATGGGTCCTGTGACTCCATTCATTTCAATGGAAAACAGAGAAATAAGTTTCAAGTTATTTGCTTGCTTTCCATTGATTAAAAAATATTCAGATGTTTTTGAATATTCCCAATGCTTTTAAGTGTCTTCATTTTTTAATCGTTTCAACGGTCTTTGAAACTTTTGACTTTTAACAATCTTTGACATTGGCACAGCTGGTAGAGCTGCTGCCTCACAGAGCCAGAGACCTGGGTTTGATCCTGACCTCGTGCGCTGTCTGTGTGGAGTTTGCACTTTCTCCTTGTGACTGCTTGGGTGGCTGGGTGCTCTGGTTTCCTCCCACTTCCCGAAGATGTGTGGGTTTGTAATTCAATTGCCCTGTGTGTAGGGAGTGGATATGAAAGTGGGACAACATGGAACTAGTATGAACGAGTGAGCGATGAGCGGCGTGGACCCGAAAGGGCCTGTTTCCATGCTGTATCTCCCTCTCTCCTTCTCTCTCTAATTCAAACTTGTTGACAGCCTTGACATTGGTTCAGCCTACTGACTGACAAGGTGTTTCTGTGGTATTTCCAATCGGAAGGTTAAAGGTAGTTTGTGAACAAAATTGCAATTGAAGGGTCTTCTCAAGGTGAGTACACACCCAGTAGATAGGGGAAGACTGATGAGAAATCCGCTTCATGGAAATTATGGGACAAACAGCATCAGATGGTCCAAGGGAGGTTTACAAGAATGATCCCAGGAATGAGTAGGTGAACCTATGATGAGCGTTTGTCGGCACTGGGCCTGTACTCACAGGAGTTTAGAAGAATGAGGAGGGGCCTCATTGAAACTTACAGTATAGTGAAAGGCTTGGATAGAGTGCATGTGGAGAGGATGTTTGCACTAGTTGGTGAGTCTAGGACGAGGGGGCATAGCCTGAGAATTAAAGGACGTTCTTTTAGGAAGGAGATGAGGAGAAATTTCTTTAGTCAGAGGGTGGTGAATCTGTGGAATTCTTTGCCACAGAAGGCTGTGGAAGCCAAGTCAATGGATATTTTTAAGGCAGAGATAGATAGATTCTTGATTAGTACAGGTGTCAGAGGTTATGGGGAGAAGGCAGGAGAATGGGATTAGGAGGGAGAGATAGATCAGCATTATTGAATAGCAGAGTAGACTTGATGGCCTAATTCTACTCCTATCCCTTTTGGCCTTATGACCTTATCTTTCTCTACAATTCAGTGATGGCAAATATCAATTGTAACTTTGATTCTTTATCAATTAGAGATGGGTTATTACAACTTTTGAATGATAGAAATGGGTTAGTGGTAATTCAATCACTCAGCCTCGTTCTCAACTGTTGTAATAATTTTAAGTTCCAGTTCAGAAATTGTCTTTCACTGGACAATGGAGATCCTGGAGCAATAATGTAATAAAACACTTGTCACCCTTGGCATTGAGATTTTTTTAAATGCACAAGACCAAAGAAAAAGATTTTCTAGTTTAGTTTAGTTTAGTTTGGAGATACAGCGTGGAAACAGGCCCTTCTGCCCACAGTGGCTGCATCGACCAGCGATCCCCGTTACACTAGCACACACTACACAACAGGGACAATTTTCAATTTTTACTGAAGCCAATAAACCCACAAACCTGTACATCTTTGGAGTGTGGGAGGAAACCGGAGCACCAGGTTAACCCCACATGGTCACAAGGAGAATGTACAAATTCCGTACAGACAGCAGTCGTAGTCAGGTAGTATAAGAAAATAACTGCAGATGCTGGTACAAATCGAAGGTATTTATTCACAAAATGCTGGAGTAACTCAGCAGGTCAGGCAGCATCTCAGGAGAGAAGGAATGGGTGACGTTTCTGGTCGAGACCCTTCTTCAGACTGATGTCAGAGGGGCGGGACAAAGGAAGGATATAGGTGGAGACAGGAAGATAGAGGGAGATCTGGGAAGGGGGAGGGGAAGAGAGGGACAGAGGGACTATCTAAAGTTGGAGAAGTCGATGTTCATACCACTGGGCTGCAAGCTGCCCAGGCGAAATATGAGGTGCTGTTCCTGCAATTTCCGGTGGGCCTCACTATGGCACTGGAGGAGGCCCATGACAGAAAGGTCAGACTGGGAATGGGAGGGGGAGTTGAAGTGCTCGGCCACCGGGAGATCAGATTGGCGAACGCGGACCGATCGTAGTCAGGATCGAACCTGGATCTCTGGCGCTGTAAGGCAGCAACTCTACTGCTGTGCCACTATGCCAACCTAATTTCTAATTTATTAAAATATGTTCAGTCCAAGAATAATTTTGAATGCTTATTTCCTGAACAAGTTTAGGGAAGTGCTTTAAATGATTTGAAAATAACAATAAGATTCTGCCATACCTTTATGAATAAAAACAATGTTATTAATTAATTGGTTATTATTTAAAAGACAGATGGAGGTTTTCAATAAATCCAAGAAAATAACCATGAGGGAAATTATTTGAGTTCTTATTATCAATCATGATATCTTTAGTAAAAGTTTTGAGATGCAGCATTTTAAAATCTGGCACATCCAAGTGACTGGCATTCAGAGGAGTCAGTGGGAGACAACACCAAGGGTGTGGCCAGGCCAACTCTTTAGAGTTTAGATGTGTAGGAAAGAACTGCAGATGCTGGTTTAAATCAAAGATAGACACAAAATGCTGGAGTAACTCAGCGGGACAGGCAGCTTCTCTGGAGAGAAGGAGTGGATGATGTTTCAGGTCGAGACCCTTCTTCAGACTGAAGAAGTCGGAATCAGTCTGAAGAAGGGTTTCGACCCGAAATGTCACCCATTCCTTCTCTCCAGAGATGCTGCCTGTCCCATTGAGTTACTCCAGCATTTTGCGTCTTTCTTTAGAGTTTAGAGTTTAGTTTAGTTTAGTTTAGAGATACAGCGCGGAAACAGGCCCTTCAGCCCACTGAGTCTACACTGACCGACCAGTGGTCCCTGCACAGCTCTGGATGAACTGAATGTCATTACATGTGTCTAAAGCATTTAAATTCCTATTTCTAGAAATTGCTTTGCACTCTTTGCTAAACCAATGCAGTGTATCATGCTACATTTCATTTAGTTTCCCTGCAAAAACTCGTGAGTTTGGTCTTAAAGACACTGAAACCCAGAAAGGTTTTGTGTAGTCCCAATCATAGAAGATCATCAGCCCTTAAAGAAACACTCCCCAGGCCAGCTGGATGGTGACAAGGGAGGAACAAAATGGCTGTCAGGGACAGTTAGCTGCTTAAATGGCAGTAAACTAAATAAGTCCTGTAGTTCTGGTGCGTTATTGAGGTAGGGTGGATGCCCTGTGCTGTGGGAAGAGGTTTGGCTGAGGACAAGGGAGACAGGAGCAGAGATGCCATTAGATGAGCTGGTGAGGGGATGGATGATGGTGTTATTCAGAGGCGAGAATTGCCGCAGCTTGAAGCAGTACAGGCAACATTCTCCTGACATTTGAAATGCCGAAAGGAGCACGGCATCAATGTAGGCAAAACATTTTTCTGATCAATCACACACACACATACCCACTCACACACACTCACACTCCAACTCACGTACTCGCACACCCGCATGCGCGTGCACACATACTCTCTCACACTCTCACACACCCTCTCTCGCACACTCACTCTCTCACTCTCACACACACTCAGTCACTCACTCACTCACTCTCTCACTCACTCACTCACACACTCTCTCACACACTCACTCTCTCACTCTCTCACACACTCAGTCTCCCACTCAAGCACTCTCTCACTCACTCACTCACTCACTCACTCACTCACTCACTCACTCACTCACTCACTCACTCACTCACTCACTCACTCACTCACTCACTCACTCACTCACTCTCACTCACTCACACATGTATTCCATCTAGATACCCACAAACTTCACCTTCATTTACACCAGTTCTGTCCTCACCATATGGTTACCATTCCACAACCTCCACCTGCACATGTAAATGTCAGGCTATGAAGTAGACAATAGTAAGATGGTTAATTAATGTGATTTCTGTCCTTGTTTTCGGCAAGGACCACTAAAAGTAGTAGAGAAGCCACCTGTGCAGGCTGTGGACTCTCCCAAATGTAGTGCTCACATTGCTGGAAGGACCTCTAATGAATGCCTACCAAGTTCCAAATAAATTCTGGTCAGACCACATTTGGAGTATTGTGAGCAATTTTAAGCCCCATATCTGAGGAAGGATGTGTTGGCCCAGAGGAGGTTTATGAGAATAATCCCAGGAATGAATGGATTAACAAATGATGAGCGTTTGTCGGCACTGGGCCTGTATTCGCTGGAGTTTAGAAGAATGAGGGGGCACCTCATTGAAACTAACAAAATAGCGAAAGGCTTGGATAGAGTGGACGTGGAGAGGATGTTTCCACTAGAGGGAGAGTCTAGGACATAGCCTCAGAATAAAAGGACGTTCCTTTAGGAAGGAGATGAGAATAAATTTCTTCAGTCACAGGGTGGTGAATCTGTGGAATTCATTGCCACAGAAGGCTGTGGAGGCCAAGTCAAAGGATATTTTTAAGGCAGAGATAGATTCTTAATTAGTACGGGAGTCAGAGTTTATGGGGAGAAAGCAGGAGAATGGGGTTGAGAGGGAAAGATAGATCAGCCAAGGTTCAATGGCAGAGTAGACTTGATGGGCCAAATGGCCTAATTCTGCTCTCATCACTAATGAATTTATGAACGTTGTAAATTCTATTGCAACAGTGACCCAGAGTCTCCAAGTATGCTCATCACCAGTGCTTTATTCATGGAGATCTTTCTTACATCCCCATTGATTTGATCAACAATAGCATCTGTGCTGCTGCATTACTATAAAAAGTGTTTTGACCGCTGCTTATAAATCGAATCAACTTAAATCCTTCCAGAATATTGGGATATGTTCTGTGTTAGCCATATGTGGAATAGATGCTGCAGGGAGACAGGAAGAGGAGTGGGATAATGGTGAAGAAGGGCAGAGTGCATCCTTTTAACCAGCCACTGGGACTGGGACAATCAAGGTTGAGCAGTCTAAGTTAGGAAGTCAGGTGTCACTGGGAGATGCACCAAGCTCTGGGGAGATGTTTAGTTCAGATACAGCGCGAAAACAGGACCTTCGGCCCACCGGGTCCGCGTCGACCAGTGATCACCGCATATTAACAGTATCCTACACACACTAGGGACAATTTGTTTTACATTTACCAAGCCCATTTACCTACATACCTGTACATCTTTGGGGTGTGGGAGGAAACTGTAGATCTTGGAGAAAGCCCACGCGGTCACGGGGAGAACGTACAAACTCCGTACAGACAGCACCCGTAGTCGGGATCGAACCCGGATCTCCGGCGCTGCCAGCGTTGTGAGGCAGCAACTCTACCGCTGCGCCACCGTGCTGATGTGATGATGGAATTGCCACCTGGATCTAGACTGAAGGGGTTATGTTGGGGAGTGGGGTGGGGGATCGTCAGAAGTTAGTGGGAGGTGCCCGCATACCCTTGCATTTCAGAAGCCCCCGATAATGCCATCTGGAAACATAGAAGAAGACGTAAAGTTGTGGTAACTGCAACCTCAAAATCTGCAAAGGTTAAGTTAGTACAACTCAAAACTTAAGTGGCACTTGAAAGGTTTGTGAAAAATTGGAGATATAAATTTGTGGCGAGCAAAATTTGAAAACATTTAACTAAAATGTTTTGTATTATTTATTATGAACATAATCAAAATATGTTAGCATATCTTTGAAAGGTATCCATATACTTTGATTTTAAATTGCAAGTTAACTGCAAGGTCAATAATGAAGATCTTAATTTAGAGTACTGTATTTTTAAACAATTTATTTATTCATTCATGGCCATCAATGATAAAGCCATTTATTGTCCATCCCAATTTTCCCTTGAGAAAATGGCACGCCACCTTAATGATGAAATATTATTAGGAAGGAAGTACCAAGATTGTGATCCAATGTTAAAGGAATGGCAAAATATTTCATAATCAGGATGATGATAATGTTTAAATTATTGAATAGCATGGGATTTTCATATTATTTTATTATTTTCATATTTCATATTTCAGATACAGCGCGGAAACAGGCCTTTTCGGCCCACCAAGTCCGCGCCGCCCAGCGATCCCCGCACACTAACACTATCCTACACACACTAGGGACAACTTTTACATTTACCCAGTCAATTAACCTACATACCTGTACGTCTTTGGAGTGTGGGAGGAAACCGAAGATCTCGGAGAAAACCCACGCAGGTCACGGGGAGAACGTACAAACTCCTTACAGTACAGCACCCGTAGTCAGGATCGAACCTGAGTCTTCGGCGCTGCATTCGCTGTAAAGCAGCAACTCTACCGCTGCGCTACCATGCCGCCCTATGTGTCCAGCTTCTTCAGTATGGTTGGGGCTGTATTCATTCAGGCAAAGCAGTTCGTTTATTCCCTTCCCTGTGCCCCATTTGGACTCGTACCCATTTCTCTCTTCCCCCTCCCCTTACATTCCCCATCCATGTTCATTTCTCTGGTTCGCACATAATCTATCCTTATCTCACATCTTTTCTCTTTTCATCGCTAGACTTTGTGCAACCATCTCCCTATCAAACCTTCCCCCCCCCCCCCCCTTCCCTCACCTGTATCACTCGCTAGGCCTTGTCCTACCCTGCCTCCCTTCCAGCTTTCCCTCCCCACCATAATCAGTCTGAAGAAGTGTCCCTACCCAAAACCTCACATATAAATGTTCTTCAGAAATGCTGTCTGACCTGCTGGATTACTCCAGCACTTTGTTTCTTTTTAAAGTATTTCCCCACTTCTGTCTTGTGCCTTAAATGTAAACTGGTAAAATGTAAACTGGTAATTTAGTTTAGTCTCAATAAGCAACAAGGGAAGCACAGTGGCGCAGCGGTAGTGTTGATGCCTTACAGCACCAAAGACCCGGGTTCGATCCTGACTGGGTGCTGTCTGTATAGAGTTTGCATGTTCTCCCTGTGACTGGGTGGGTTTTCTCCAGGTGCCATGGTTTCCTCCCACATTCCCAAGACATGCAGGTTTGTCGGTTAATTGGCTTCTGTAAATTGTCCCAGTGTGTCGCCGATTTCAACAGATACACCATAGCAGCCATCCTACCTGGATGCATCTCAGCTTGGTGTGGCAACTGCCCTGACCAAGATTGTCAGAAACTGCTGAGAGTTGTGAAGACAGCCCAGTTCATTACACAACCCAGCCTGTCCCCGTCAACTCCATCTATGCTTCACGCTACCTTGGAAAAACACCCGCACCCAGGTTATATCCGCTTCTTCCCCTCTCGTCGGGCAGAAGATACAATGGCTTAAGAGCATGGAGCACTAGATTGATGAGCAGATTCTTCACAGCTCTCATCAAGCTCAAGAATGGATCTCTCATTTACTGAGGATGAATTCCTGTTCTTTCAATCTACAGCATCATGACCCGTGCACTTTATTTAATCTGCACTTTCTCTACCGCTGTTGCTGTATATTCTGTCTCCTGTTTCACTCGGCCCTGTTTCCTTTCTCTTTTGCACAATCTGATTTACTCATGTACGCTACGGCCTGCCTGGATGGCATGGTTTTCCATGTCTTCATTGTATGTTGGTGAACGCAACAATCATTATAAACCAAACCAAACCAAGCCAAACAAATTCTGCCTTGCCCTCTCACTGAAGAGAAATTAAAATCATTGAGAAGTGAAGATTCAGCTTATTCACAAAATGCTGGAGTAACTCAGCAGGTCAGGCAGCATCTCGGGAGAGAAGGAATGGGTAACGTTTCGGGTCGAAAATAAATCGATTTGTACCAGCATCTGCAGTTATTTTCTTATACTGAAGATTCAGCTTACTTTGTTAACTTATATTTTCCTATTCACACATAAAATTCATCTGCAGTGACTTTTGCCATTTAGTCAAAGAATAACCAAACCTTTCTCACCTTTCTGAAGATGGTTCTTGACCCAAAATGTCACCCATTCCTTCTGAGATGCTGCCTGACCCGCTGAGTTACTCCAGCATTTTGTGTCTACCTTCGATTTAAACCAGCATCTGCATTTATTTTTCCTACATACCTTTCTAACCCCACTCTCTCTGAAACTTTACTGCTTGAAGGCCATCACACAAACATCAGAGATTGTCCTTCATGAGATCCTGGACCACAAACACCATCAAGGCTGTGCCCAGGGTGGTCATTGTCATAGTGACTGTCCACTCCTTAACCTCAGGGTCATTCCAGACTGCCACTGCAGACCGCTGCCACGTTTCAAGGTTGACTGATCATGGTTGCGTTTGGGAAGTCACCCAAATATTACTGAAGAGAGAAAAGACCGTCTACTTTTCTTCCAGCCCAAAGATGAGAATATACATTTGCTTTTATTGGCTTCCTTAAAGTGCAGGGATTCAAAATACACGTTTTGACAGAACCCATCTTTCAAGGTTCCACCTTTGCCCTTAGAGTTACTCCATGGTTTTCATGCACATGGTGAATTCCTGCTATCAGTATTGACTTCACTAGCCTCTAACAATTCCAATAACCCCTTTGGAACACTCACCCTCCCTTTCCATCTTTACAGCTTCTATCCATTCAGTAGCAGCACTACCGTGTGGCTGGAAGAGTTCTGCTTATGTTGTGCTATGCCCCTTTAAACATTGAGTGCAAAGATTACACATAGAAGGCTGTGTGCTGACAACTGTGGGATTTGTAGCATTTCAAAGGGAACACAGGGCCGAGACCACAGTGTTTTGCGGTGAAACCTGACAACGCTGTTCTATGCATTGAAGTTTACATGCGCAGTGCAACTTCCACAAGAAATACTAAGGTGGCCCATAGCGGTGTTTTACTATTGTAAAACTTTGTCGGCAATTTCTAAACTCTTTTCTCTTGGGTTAGATTAAGAAAATGCCATCAGCTCTTCACTTTCTATATGGTTTAGTTTAGTTTAGTTTAGTTTAGTTTAGTTTAGTGATACAAGGCAGAAATAGGCCCTTCGGCCCACCGAGTCCGCACCGACCAGCGATCCCCGCACACTAACACTATCCTACACACGGGACAATTTTACATTTATACCAAGCCAATTATCCTACAAACCTGTGTGTCTTTGGAGTGTTATGTTTCATAACATATTCCTGGTTTCTATATGTTGCATAGCGCCACTGTACAAGGAAGATGCTAAACTGACTCTAATCTGCGTACAATTGGCAATGGACACTAAATATATCAAACTCCCTAGTGCCTATAATATCGAAGATGCAAAGATCTAGGGTCCTTAACCCAGCCAACAAGTGGTGGGAATTATAAAGCATGTTGACAAATCGATTCAAAAATCAGATAATAATCTGCTTAAATAGAAGCCAGCGGATCATCTGTATTTAGTGAACAGCTGACTGAAGCAGCCCTAAGTATCCGTCAAAGGTTTGTGCCATTAACAACGAGGGAAGGGGAAGAATTTGGCCAGCTTTTATCTGCTCTGAGGACATTACAAATAGATAAAAGGGATGGCCATCACTCCTTGGCACCAGGCAAACAGCTAATGGAACTACATAGATTTTAACAAGGACTTTAAGTCAGTGCTATTAATGTGTTATAAGCAGCACCTTTGTAATAGAATTAACTGATAATAACAAGTGGTTAGTGCCATTTTATCAATAAGTAACTTCTGGAGATAAGCATGGACAATGTTGTTAGAGACTGTATCCCAATCTAAACTATTCTGTATATTTGGGTAAAATGTTTTATTGAAGGTGGATGTAGATTATACCAGTATTAATAATGGGGTCCAAAAATATAAATCAATCCAAATTTAGCTTCATACAGATTTAGTTCTGCCGTAGGTGAATAATACAGAAGGCAGGTGGTACATGCGTTAGATTACCTTTCTTTGACACAAAGATGCATTTAGTGCCAGAGCAGCAAGTTGTAGTTCCAAATTTCTGTCATCCACATCCAAATCAAAATAACGTCAGCGACCAGTGTACCTTCACATTCATTATTTTTTTCACATCTAGTGGTTCGGATCTAGTCCCTTGTGAACTCTATCCTCTAATGTCTGCTGACCTTTAGACAGAACTTTATGGAGTTTGCATATTACCGCAAGGTTCCCTGCAGATTTGGTGGTTATAATCCAAAACCCAGTTATAGGCCTCAGAGGAGTGGAATTAAATTTTGGGGTCCTTTGTACTTGACAGAGAGCAGAATTTTTTTTTACACCATGAAGCATATAGCAGGTCTCATAGTTTTCACAACAACTTCTGTTTTCATTTATTCCTAAATGAAGAACATCAGAAAGACTTTGAGAAAAACTGAGGAGAAATAGACCTTGACAGAAATACATTAGCTACGCACACAAGAGCTGATCATTTTTCCCCAAATAATTAGGTTAATATGTGAAAGGAATGCTTCATTTTTTTTTCCAAATGAATAGGGAATATGTTTTGGCAACAATGAGATTTTAATGCCTTTTCAGTACCTATTAGCTCCGTCTATCTGTTCTTGCTTTAGCAATCCCTTTGATCAGCTAAGCTTAGGAGAATAAATAACTTCAACATGAGGCACAAAGGTACAGTTTCATTTAGCACTGGGAAAAGGGCCAGGGGAAAAGTGGGTTCTTAATACTATAATTGTTCTCTTTTTAAATACTGGCAGGCCTTGATTTCCACTCGAGCCAGTCTGCTGTTAAGAATTCAGAGCAAAAATGTGTTGTAACTCCATGTTGACCTTTTACCGGTTTAATGATATAAAGATTAAAGTGCCTGTGGCTTAATTTACATACCAGTCCGATACAGGATGCATGGATATAGGGATGTGAAATTAATGGAGACCAGGTGTTTGAAACAGGAGCTTGCATTCAGCTTACTTGTATGTTCCTTCTGCTTCAGATCTGACTGTGCCACATAAATATAATCCTCCTAGATTGTCCAAATCCTTTCTTAATCAGAATAGAATAATTTTGGCAACGGAAGCACAGCAGAATAAAACCATTTGCTTTATCTTTCCTATATCGTTCGCTCTTTAGGATTTGGCAGCGAAAGCTAAATTGTAAAGCCCAGTTGTATTACATGTGTCACTGCATATACAGTAGTTGTGGTTTGTCAAGGCCTATCCTTCAAAACGGAACTACTGCTAAAGTTTGAACACGGTTCAATTCTGATAAGATCAATTCACTTTTGCCAAACTAAATTTATATTTAAGAGGAAAAGGATCACTGTTGCAGATGAAATTAGATTTAAAATAATAGGCTGGACTATCTAAAGACATTTGTTTATAGTCGACCAGCATATGCCTTTACATAGTTGAAAGTTTGTAACTAACAAGTGGATAAGAGTAATAGTCACCCTCGCTAATGAACCACTGTAATGTTGCTACAGAGTAGTGTCAGCTGGTTAGTTCAAACAACCTCCAGTGTCAGATACCACTATTAAAGGAAAGAAAATGATTGTGATCAGAATGTAAAAGATTCTTTAGGACTAACATGTCAATCTGCGGGCACAACCAATGTACACTAATGATCGACTTTAAACTAGAAAAAGCTGTAAAGTTGGCATCTCGTCCCATCTGCCAGAGGACATATTTGTTATTCTCTCCTTGTGCGAGAAAACGGTATCCCAGTTGCAGCACCCAGTAGATTCGGGATAGTATTTCACAACTTTTACCCAGACTTTCACTTGCAAACGGACACCAAGATTTGTGACCACTTCTTTTGACAGGCTTTGCCTGTACAAAAAAACACTTTTAACCAACATAGAGGCTATTCAATGAACAACTTAGTCACACTATTTCAATATTGCAGCAATCATTTTTTTTAACACCCACACTTACTTTCTAATGGTTTATATATGGAGTGCTGACCATATCATTCATCTATGGTTTAATTTGACTGCCTAATGAAATATCATTAGCATCAATTTCGTATGGTTTATTGTTATGTTTTGAATAATTTGACTTTTGAAAAAATACCTGAAATAGCTGTGCAAGGTGTTTGACCTGTTACATTAAGTGTTAATGAGTTCTGTGTGAAGAAATGATTTAGTTGCATGAAACATTGTGGGTAATAAACTACATCATCACTACTTAAAAAATGGCGGGTTTTGTAGAATGCATTTGTTCAGCTCACCTGCAAAATTGAAAATAATTCTTGGTGCCTTCCTGTCAAAGTTGACGCAAGCAGTAAATACAGAGTCATAGGGTGATACAGTGTGGAAACAGGCCCTTCGGCCCAACTTGCCCACACCGGCCAACATGTCCCAGTTACATTAGTCCCACCTGCCTGGATTGGTCCATATCCCTCCAAACTTGTCCTATCCATGTACTTGTCTAACTGTTTCTTAAATGTTGGGATAGTCCCAGCCTCAACTACCGCCTCTGGCAGCTTGTTCCATACATCCACCACCCTTTGTGTGAAAAAGTTACCCCTGAGATTCCTATTAAATCTTTTCCCCTTCACCTTGAAAAACTATGTCCTCTGGTCCTCGATTCCCCTCCTCTGGGCAAGGGATTTGGTGCATCTAAATTGTCAATTTCTTCTCCAGTTTGTGGGTCAGATAGTGCTTGATCTGACCTGCTCACCCCCTGTGCTTGACCACAGTCCTTGGTTCCATAATCATTTTATGAATGGTGGACTAGGACTAGTGACATGTCCTGAGGCTCCACTATCACAGCCACCCTTGTGACCCTTCACAACATGTTCTCTTAAAGGCCTGTTTCAATGATTTTAAATACATCTGATGACTGACTTAAATTGAAATGAATTGTTTTCAATAGCTAATTAAAACGTAATGGATTAAGCTGCAAATTAATTAAACACAATCGCACTGAAATAAACAAGAAGAGTCAAAGAAATTGGCGAAACTTACCTTTTCATTCAAGGAAGTGAGTGCATGCAAATGAATGGAGCCATGTGAGAGACAACAGTGTTTAGCTGGTGTAAACGCTGAAGGGCCAGGTATGAGGTGTATCTGGTCTCTGAGATCTGCACATGTATCGCATGTGACCTCTAGCTCTGTAACGCACAGGTGAAGAAGCATAAATAGTGCTGTGGCCGGATGTCCGTTGCCTCTGGAGCTGCTATCAGCCCTATCCAGCTGATCGTGTGTTTGGAAAAACCTAAGTGTACTGTCATAAACTAAAAACACATTAGTATAGGAACCCGAGATCAAATATCAGACAGATTTGTTGTAAATTCTCAAAGTCAACATCAAAGTCATTCCTGAGGCCACTGTGACCTTTGGCCACCTTTGATACACTGCAGTGTGTTTTGCATCATAACATGTTCTTGGACAGAGTTACCTACTCCAGGTAAACCCTGCTGTATCTGGTGCTTCTAGCAATCCCCATTCAATTTCTAATCTGACTGAGTCTCCTGGGATTAAATGGATTCAGGCATTTCCAGACGTATGAATAGACACGGTCTCAATGTCCCACTCTGACAGGAGGTACCTTTTAATAAGAATGTCATTGTGTTCATAATAATGAGAAAACGTATCTCTGCCTTCAATCCCAATAGGATGAATCGAACAGGATTTCAAAGAGATGTTGATTGACTAACTCAACCAAACACAGCAGTTTCCCCACCACTCTAATGCTAATGCACTTCAATATCCTTAGAGTATTTTGAATGCCTATCTCTTTTAATCAAGGAATATTTGTGACTAATTACTGAAGGCTGGCATCACTGGAGACGCAGCTTGTTGGAGTTCAGTGAGAACCACAAAACAAGGGAAGTGAATTAGCATGTGCAGCTGAATAATGCAGCTACTAACACATTACATTAATGATGATGCCTTTTCTGAAATTAATTAAGCTCCTTCAACTATAAGGCCCAGAAACACCTGGAAGTTCAGTACATATATTTAGGTCACCCTCACCGTTTTCCAAAATTATGGATGTTTCTGTCGTAGCAGAATAGTATCACTGAAACCCTGCATAAGCATTCTAGGATTCTGCCAAAGCTGCTACTTCGAATATTGCAACTCAGTCATCCAGCATTGCCAGGACACGGGAGAGGGGGGAGGTAAGCTGGGGGAGAGGAGATGGAGGACAAAATGTGACATGTAACAAATAGGTGAACACAGGTGGGGTGGTTGTTGGCCAAGTGGTTGAAGCCATCTTTGTTGGTCTTTGTGCCAACCATCTGCTTGTCAATAACCCCCTTCGCCAGAGTCCATCTATTACTAATCAGTCTACCAGTCTGAAGAAGCGTCTCAACCCAAGACCCTTTTCTTCAGAGATGCTGCCTGAGTTACTCCAGCATTTATGTGTCAATCTTTGGTGTAAACCAGCATCTGTAGTTGCTTCCTGTCCAACTGTTACCTGCCAGGCTTTGTGCTGCCTCTCATCTCTCCTGGCTTTCTCCACCCCCCCACCCGCCCCCCCCCCCCCCCGACACCACAATCAGACTGAAGAAAGGTTTCGATCTGCAATGTCACCTATCCATATCCTCCAGAAATGTTGCCTGACCCGCTGAGTTACTCCAGCACTTGGTTTCCTTCTGTGTAAACCAGCATTGCTGTTTCTACATTCAGCGTTGCCATTTCTTTTCCTCTTCTCGAGCTATTACACTACAACTAAATGAGCTCGGTGGTGCCCTCCCATAGGATGAATCCCACCTGCAATGAATTCTAAACTTAATCAACTAAAACTGTTAACTATACAAGCTGTTTCATACCATACAGTGAGTGCTTAATGAAATAATCCACCATTGAAACCGAAGATAGATACAAAATGCTGGATTAACTCAGCGGGACAGGCAGCATCTCTGGAGAGAAGGAATGGGTGACGTTTTGGGTCGAGACCGTTCTTCAGACTGAGGTCAGGGGAGAGGGAGATACGTGGAAAAGGAAGTGTAAGGTGTGAAAACAGGACAATGGGAATGGAGATCAAGGAAGATGTAGAATAGATCATTGTTAGCTGGGAGAAGGTAACAACAAAGCAAACAGAGATAAATTGTAGTCGGAGACAGACAGACTGGTTGGAGAACTGGGAAGGGGGAGAGATGGAGGGAGAGGGAAAACAAGGGTTACCTGAAGCTAGAGAAGTCAGTATTCATACTGCTGGGGTGTAAGCTGCCCAAGCAAAATATGAGGTGCTGTTCATCCAATTTGCACTGGGCCTCACTCTGACAATGGAGGAGGCCCAGGGCAGAAAGGTTGGTGTGGATATCTCACCGTTGAAATGACCTACGTTTCACTAATCAAAGCTCAGAAACTGGTTCTCTGGGAAAAATGTCTGATTTTTATGCATAATAACAAAACGCCCAGCTAGAGCTCAAGGGAACCTTAAATGTTCCCAGTGTTTGATGACGATCCTGAGCTATCAACCTTTAATCAGCACCTCTGACACCGAGCTAAGCACAGGATGCCCAAGTGAGTGGCGCTGTTTTGAAAATGCACCTTTATCTTGGCTAGATAACCATCAATGCAGATACTATCGTTGTGAGCATAGTACATGACAATCTACACAGATGATGTGACTTTTTGCATCGCGAGCACACAAAAATATTTCACCCTCACTTTTTCTAGGTCACTTTAAAACAATGTTAAAAAATTGTCACTTGAAACGCAAAAGCTTTACGTTTTTGTGTAATTCTTCGAGTGGTTGTATGACTTATCATAAATAGCCTTCTGCCAAAGCTACAGTAAATGCTGGTGCCCAGAGAAATCACTTAGTCCAGGAAATTAATGTTGGTGTCACTGCAGCGAGATAAGGCAACAATGTTGTTTTCATTGTCAAGGTACACTTTGCATAACTAATAATAAGGTGATTATATGAAATCCAGCTCAGTATACATTTCATTCTTTTATTGATGAGATGAGGTTATATCGTAGATTGCGATGACCATGTTTTAAGGACCTCCTAGCCAAGCCACCAACAAGTCAAATAATTTAAATATTTTTTTATCAAGTGTAGAATGCATATTCATAATCCTCTGGAGAATTTTTAATAACACAAGAAATAGGTGCAGGAGTGGGCCTTTTGACCACCTCAAGCCTGCTCAGTCCTTCAATAAGATTATTGCTGATCTGACCTGAGCCTATTCCGCAAAACCTTCGATTTCCAGTGGTCCAAAATTATCTTCATCTCAGCTTTGAATATATTCAATGGCTTGGTCTCCACGGGTCTGTAGGATAGTGAATTCCAAAGATTCACAACTGTCTGAAAGAAGAAATATCTCATCTCCATCTGAAATGGGTGACCCCCCCTTGTTCTCCCGATTGAAAACATTGTCGCAGCACTGACTCAGTATAACCCCCTGAGCATCATACATGTTCAGTAAGGTACTTTTCTTCCTTCCAAATTCCAGTGAGTGCAAGCGCAAAGTGCTCACAGTGACG
Organism: Rhinoraja longicauda; assembly: GCF_053455715.1. Classification (NCBI taxonomy): domain Eukaryota; kingdom Metazoa; phylum Chordata; class Chondrichthyes; order Rajiformes; family Arhynchobatidae; genus Rhinoraja; species Rhinoraja longicauda. The sequence goes on from NC_135958.1 coordinate 36,143,013, forward strand.
ACACAGTGGTAGAGTGGCTTCGTAGAGACAAAGACCTAGGATCGACCCTGACCTCGGGTGCTGACTTTGTGTTTAGTTTGCACATTCTCCCCCTAACCTCCGGCTGCTCTGGTTTCCTCCCACATCCCAAAGACATGTGGGTTTGTAGGTTAATTTGTCACTGTGCGTTGCCCCAAGACTGTAGGGAGTGGATACAAAAATGGGATAACATGGAACTAATTAGAACAGCAGATCAATGGTTGGCGTGGACTAGGTGGGCCAAAGGGCCTGTTTCCATGCGGTATCTCTAAACCAAACTAAACATCCCTTCACCTCAGGAACCAACTTTGTTGAACCCCTGTCCCACTTAGGCGATTTTTTAGACGACTACAGGCGACTAGGCTGTCACCACACGGTCGCCGGGGTGTCGCCTGTATAATAATAATATAATATTCATTTATTGTCATTGCAATGAGTACAACGAAATTAAAAAATAGCCAATCCTGACGGTGCGTACAAACATATATGCAATAAATGCAAAAACAAATAAATACATAAATACAATTAAATACAATTATATTAAGTACAAGATTTTTTAACGGTGTTGCCTAGTGCAAAGGTAGTGTTCAGTTCTCGTATGGCCCTGGGGTAAAAACTGTTCTTAAGTCTGTTTGTTCGGGATTTGATCGACCTGAAACGTCGACCAGAGGGCAGATGAACAAACAGACGGTGGCCGGGGTGGGATGGATCTTTTATTATTTTGCTTGCTCTACTGAGGCAGCGTAGGCTGAACAGGTGCTCCAGGGAGGGCAGTGAGTCGTCTCCAAAGAGTCGTAACGTTTTTCTGGTCGCCGCTTGATTTTGAAATGTTTAAACATTTTCGGCGACTGTTGGTTTGACGCCAATGATCGTAGCTTGACGTCTCCTGACGTGGGCGCTGTCGTAGGTTGTCGCCAGGTTGTCGCCAGGTGACGTAGGTTGTCGCCGGTGCTGACTTCAGTGAATTCCATTGGCGACTACCTACGTCAACCGGCGACAGGTACCGGCGGCAAAACCGGAGGCCAAAATGACGTGAATTGTCTTCAGTTGTCGCCGACAGGGTCATAACTTGTCGTAGTTTGTCGCGGGTAGACGTAGATTGACTTCAGTTGTCGTAGGTTGTCGCCTGCGTGGTCTTAGGTTGTTGTAGGTGTGGTCGCAGGTGGACGTCCTAAGTCACGACGACTGGGTCGCTGGTTGTAGGTAGCTTGCCATAGTTTGACGTCGACTAGGTGGTAGGTTGTTGTAGCTTGTCGTAGATATTGTCGTGGGGAGGGGGACCAGTCGCCGGTTTTTCGGTGACCTGCTACGACTATGACAGTCTCCGGAGGTTGACTAAAAAAACGCCTAAGTGGGGGACAGGCCCTTTTAATCTTCTCTGCATGTATTTCCTTTCTGTCTGCAGCTTTCCATGTGTGATCTCACTAACATCTTACACAGTTACAGCAGACTTCTCTAATTTTATACTCCAAACTTATTGTAATAAAGCCCACATCCCATTTGCCTTCATTATAACTTGTTGCACCTGCATGCTTAATGTCTTTGTTCCATGCATAAGGGCACCAGCATTCCCCCTGACAGCAGCAGTCTCTTAACCTCTCCCCAGTTAAACGACATTCTGGTATTCCGTTCTCATCAAAAAATAATAATAATCTGCCAATTTTTTCCCCCACTCGCTTAACTTTCTTATTTCCTCTTGGTGTCCTCCTCACAACTTGCTTTCCCATTTACCATCAGCGAATTTGGCGACAATTTCATGAAATTCCATCTCCCATGTCTGTGTTATAAATTATATATAGAGCCAATCCCTGTGAAAACTAATTGGTTATACTTACCCAACATGAAAATGACGCGTTTATCTCTGAAGAAGTGTCTCGACCCGAAATGTCACCCATTCCTTCTCTCCGGAGATGTTGCCTGTCCCGTGGAGTTACTCCAGCTTCTATCTTCAGTTTAAACCAGCATCTGCAGTTCCTTCCTACACATTTATCTCGATCATCTGCTCTTTTACATAGCCAACCCTCTGCCCATGTTAATGTATTATTCACAATTCTAGCATTGATTATCTAATAGAAACCTTTTCTGTGCCATCTTGTATGCACTGGAATTTAGAAGGATGAGAGGGGATCTTATCGCAACATATAAGATTATTAAGGGGTTGGACACGATAGAGGCAGGAAACATGTTCCCAATGTTGGGGGAGTCCAGAACCAGGGGCCACAGTTTAAGAATAAGGGGTAGGCCATTTAGAACGGAGATGAGGAAAAACTTTTTCAGTCAGAGAGTTGTAAATCTGTGGAATTCTCTGCCTCAGAAGGCAGTGGAGGCCAATTCTCTGAATGCATTCAAGAGAGAGCTAGATAGAGCTCTTAAGGATAGCGGAGTCAGGGGGTATGGGGAGAAGGCAGGAACGGGGTACTGATTGAGAATGATCAGCCATGATCACATTGAATGGTGGTGCTGGCTCGAAGGGCCGAATGGCCTCCTCCTGCACCTATTGTCTATTGTCTATTTTCTATCTTGTCTATTGCCATTTGGAAATCCAAATACACTGCAAACAGTGAATCTCCTCTATCCACTCTGCTAGTTACAAACAGCTCTAATGTACATGACAAGCACAATTTATTCTCTCATGTTAGCTCTACTTGATTGTATTATTATTACTGAGCAAGATGGCACCATAGGTAGGTGACTCTTTGCGGTATAGAAGAGGATCTGCTGTCATCCATCACAATTGCTCCACTCGTAGAGTCATAGAGTCATGGAGTGATACAGTGTGGAAACAGGACCTCTGGCCCAACTTGCCCGCACCGGCCAACATGTCCCAGCTACACTAGCCCCACCTACCTGCGTTTGGTCCATATCCCTCCAAACCTGTCCTATTCATGTACCTATCTAACGATCCCAGTCTTAGCTAACTACTCTGGCAGCTTGTTCCATACACCCAAAAAGTTACCCCTAAAATTCCTGTTAGCCTTATTATTCCTATTACCCCTCTGATTCTGATTAAATCTTTTCCCCTTCACCTTAAACCTATGTCCTCTGGTCCTCGATTCACCTACTCTGGGCAACAATGTGCATCTACCCGATCTATTCCTCTCATGATTTTATGCACCCCTATAAGATGTTGTAGGGGTGCTGGCTCCCCATCCCCCAGAGAATCCAGTACAAAATCCTCCTCATGACCTACAAAGCCCTCCATAACCTGGCCCCATCCTACCTGACTGACCTCCTCCACAGGCACACTCCCACCTGCACCCTCCGCTCTGCTGCTGCCAATCTCCTATCCCCCCCCCCCCATCCGGACCAAACTCAGATCCTGGGGGGACAGGGCTTTCTCCATCGCTGCTCCCACCCTATGGAACTCACTACCCCAAACCGTCAGAGACTCCTCCTCACTCACCACATTCAAAACATCACTGAAGTCTCACCTGTTCAGTACTGCCTTCAACCACTGAAGGTCACTTCACCTTCTGTCTCCTTTCTCTGTTCGTTTACTTATTTAACTATTTATTCACTTCCCTATGTTCTTTAAAATCCCTGTAAAGCGTCTTTGAGTGTATGAAAAGCGCTATATAAATGTAATGCATTATTATTATTATTATTATTATTAAATCTTTATTTCGACAGCAGCGTTTATTACACTAACAATGCTCTGTACTCGCTGGAGTTCACAAAAATGAGGGTGGACCCCATTGGAACTTACTGAAGAGTGAAAGGCTTGGATAGAGTGGATGTGGGGAGGATGTTTCCGCTAGTGGGAGAGTCTAGGATCAGAGGCCACAGCCTCAGAATAAAAGGACGCACCTTTAGAAAGGAGATGAGGAGGAATTTCTTTAATCAGAGGGTGGTGAATCTGTGGAGTTCATTGCCACAGAAGGCTGTGGAGGCCAAGTCAATGGATATTTTAAAGGCGGAGATTGACAGATTCTTGAATAGTACGGGTGTCAGGGGATATGGGTTGAAGGCAGGAGAATGGGGTTGAGAGGGAAAGATAGATCAGCCATGATTGAATGACGGAGTAGACTTGATGGGCCGAATGACCTAATTCTGCTCATATAACCTATGCTCCTATAACCTATTAAGTTATGAAAGCTCTCTTTAATCTCCTCTCAGGTCTGTGGAGGACTGTTGAAAGACTGGAGCGACTAGGCTTGTATACACTGGAATTTAGAAGGATGAGTGTGGATCTTATTGAAACATATAAGATTATTAAGGGGTTGGACACGTTAGAGGCAGGAAACATGTTCCCAATGTTGGGGGAGTCCAAGAATAAGGGGTTGGGGGAGTCCAAGAATAAGGGGTTGGCCATTTAGAACAGAGACGAGGTAAAGCTTTTTCAGTCAGAGAGTTGTAAATCTGTGGAATTCTCTGCCTCAGAAGGCAGTGGAGGCCAATTCTCTGAATGCTTTCAAGAGAGACCTAGATAGAGTTCTTAAGGATAGCGGAGTCAGGGGGTATGGGGAGAAGGCAGGAATGGGGTACTGATTGAGAATCATCAGCCATGATCACATTGAATGGTGGTGCTGGCTCGAAGGGCCGAATGGCCTCCTCCTGCACCTATTGCCTATTGTCTATTGTCTATTGATTCTCTGACCTCCCAGATTGACTCCTGGACCAGTAAGGACACAACCAGCGAGACCTACCACAACCAAGAAGACCTACAGCCTACCAATCTCTCAGAGCCTGCAACTGACTCTACCGACACCCCCCAACCCCCCCCCCCCCCCCCCCTCGGAGCTGACTGGACCTCTGGGCTCAACTGAAAACAGGCGGCTACTCGTAGGCAGATTCGTATACTGACAACGCTCCCTTTAATCTCCCCTCAGGACTACCACGACCGATGAGACCTACCGACCTCCCGGAGCATTCCAGGCACCCACCACCCTCTGTATATAAAAAAAATCCCCACACATCTCCTTTAAACTTTCACCTTGAAATTATGCCCCCTCGTCTTTGGCATTTCCATCCTGGAAAAGGCTTCCGATGGTCAAATTAGAACTAGCAATGCACTGTATGAAAATCTCATTGCAAAAGCAGCTACAGAAATGTGTGCACGGTCCATTACTCAATATCGTGCAGTTTCTGAGAAATTTAAAAGTCTCACAAAACCAGATCAAAATCCATTGAGTATCTTTATGTGAAGATTCCCCACTTGTATTGGGTCCGTGTGTGCTTTAAGTACATAGAATTCTAAATACTAGTTCCTGACCCTTCCATATAATTTCTAATGCGATAAGGCCATAAATTTATTCTTAAATTACAAAAAGAAATGTTCTTGACATTTTACTGTTTGTGATTTCAGATAATAAAGATCACCCTTTGAGAGGAACCTTTATCATTCAGATGTAGCACAAGCATGCTGATTGATATGGCACCCAAGTTGCAAATATATCAGTCATATTAGGGCACAAATTATGAATTCAAGCTCCTGTTCAGTCTAGATTGCAAGCCTCATCTTTCCAGTCCATTTGACTCAATTACATTATTCAGTAATTAAATTCACATCATCATCTGACTGTTACATGTAAATATTTACTCATGGAGATAATGGCAAATATCTTAGAAGTCCTTGATCCCAGCAAACCCATAAAAACCTTCTTCTCCCAATGGCAAGCCAAGAAGATCTTGGCACCACGATCCAATCTAACCTATTTGTAAGAAAATAACTGCAGATGCTGGTACAAATCGAAGGTATTTATTCACAAAATGCTGGAGTAACTCAGCAGGTCAGGCGGCATCTCAGAAGAGAAGGAATGGGTGACGTTTCGGGTCGAGACCCTTCTTCAGACTGACCTCGTCAAAGAGAGGAGGAGAACTTCTTCAAAGTGGACATCGCAGTGGAATGGGTGACGTTTCGGGTCGAGACCCTTCTTCAGACTGACCTCGTCAAAGAGAGGAGGAGAACTTCTTCAAAGTGGAAATCGCAGTGGAGCAACAGGTAGTGTAAGAAAATAACTGCAGATGCTGGTACAAATCGAAGCTATTTATTCACAAAATGCTGGAGTAACTCAGCAGGTCAGGCAGCATCTCAGGAGAGAAGGAATGCGGTTCGAGACCCTTCTTCAGATTGAACCTATTTGTGATAGCTAGCCCTGTTTAGGATTAGTGTTTTCAGCAGTTTACGTCCTGCTATCTTTATTGCCACGCTGTTTTTCCAAGTTGCCGATCAGTGTTGAATGGCTTTACCTACCTTGCTCTATTCTTCGCCTTCAACCATGGTCAGAACTATACAGAGGACCATGCGTTTGTAACATTAGGAAATATAGAACGGCAGGAACAGAGTCATAGGGTCATCCAGCACAGAAACAAACCATACAATCCACTGAATCAATGCCAACCGTCCAGTACTCATTACCAATTTATTTTATTCTCCCACATTCCCTTCAACACCTCCCTCGAGTTCCACCGCTCCCCTGCACACCAAGGGCAATTTAGAATAGCTACCAACCCTAAGTCTTTGTGATGCGGGAGGAAACTGCTCATAAAGCTCTTTAAGATGGAAACAGGCCCTCTGGCCCTGCTCATCCATGCTGACTAAGTTGCCTAACCGAACTAAGCCCAAGTGCCTGCACCTGGGCCATATCCCTCCAAATCTGTCCTATCCATGTACTTGCCGAAGTACCTTTTAAATGTTGCAATTGTACCCGCCTCTACCACTTCCTCTGGCAGCTTGTTTCATATACGCACCATCCTCTGTGTAGAAAGGTGTCCCTCAGGTGTTTTAAAAATCTTTTCCTCCTCACCTTAAACATATGCCCTCTAATTTTAGACTCCCTTACCCAGGGGAGGACTGTGCCTAGTCAGCTATGCCCATACTCAACTATTCTCTATAAGGTCACCCTTCAGCCTCCCCTGATCTAGGGGAAAATAACGAACCATCCTATCCAGCCTCTCCTGAGATCTCACACCCTCCTCACACAGTAATAGCCTCATAAATCTTTTTTTTCACCCAATCCAGTTTAATGACCTTTCTATCACAAGACAACCAGAACTCCCCAGAGCTCCCCATGTGTGGCCTTGCCAATGTCTTGTACAGCTGTAACATGACATTTCAACTCCTGCACTCAATACACGCAGGCCTTCGATCACCACATTATCCATCTGTGTCACCAGTTTCTTGGAAGCATGTATCTGCACCTTGAGATTCTTCTGTTCTACAACATTCGCCAGGGCTCCACTATTTACCCGTTAGCACTGCCCTGGTTTTTCTTATCAAAATGCAACACCCGACATTTATCTAAATTAAACTGCATCTGCCATTCCTTAGCTCAGTGGCCCAGTTGATCAAGATGCCATTCTAATCGTAGATAACCTTCTTCACTGTCCACGATGCCACCACTTTTAATGTCATCCACAAAGTTAACTGCCCACGTCACCTACACTCACATCCAAATTTTTAATATGAATATAAACATTAGGGGTGGCACGGTGGCGCAGAGGTAGAGTTGCTGCCTTACAGCACTTGCAGCGCCAGAGACCCGGGTTTGATCTAGACTACGGGTGCTGTCTGTACGGAGTTTGTACGTTCTCCCCGTGACCGCGTGGGTTTTCTCCGAGATCTCCAGTTTCCTCCCACACTCTAAACAGCTACAGGTTTGTAGGTTAATTGGCTTGGTATAAGTGTAAAAGATTGTACCTAATGTGTAGGGTGGTGTTAATGTGCGGGGATCGCTGGTCGGTACAGACTCAGTGGGCCGAAGGGCCTGTTCCCACTCTGTATCTCCAAACTAAACTAAACTAAACTAAACTAACCAAAATAATGAACAATAGTGAAAGCAGCATCCATCTCTGTGGTGCATCACTTGTTGCTGGCCTCCTGGCTGAAAACAATCCTTTACTATCACCATGCCAATTATGAATCCAATCAGCTAACTCACCGTAGATCCCATGTAATCTTTCGGAATAGCTTACCATGTGTTATCTCGTCAAACGCCTTGTTGAAGTGCATGTAGACAATATCTACTGAACTGCTCATATCAGTGGGTGTAAATGATACAAACATTGTTGCTGGTGACGGAACAATTTCTTGCCTAGCTTCTGTCCTAATGTCCTAGAATATGCTCGATTAGGTCTTGGGAATTTATCCCATTAATTAATGGGTTTCAAGATCTCCTGCACCTCCTCTTCTATAATGAGGACTCCCTTTCATGCACCTCTATTAACTTTCCTATCTTCCATAGCATCCATGTCTTCGTCCACAACGAATACAGATGAGAAATATTTAGTTAATACCTCGCCTATCTCCTGTACTCCACACATTGACGGCCTCTTTCAGCTTTAAGGAGCCCTATTCTCTGCCTAGTTACTCATTTGCCTTTAATATAAGCGTAGAATCTCTTTAGATTCTCCTTGACTTTATCTACCAAAGTATCTCATGACCTCGTTTCGAGTTCCTGATTTCCCTCGTAAGCGTATTCCTGTGCCCCCTATACTCCTCAAGGGACTCACTTGATTCCAGTTGCCCCCCTTTTCCTGCCCAGAACCTTAATATCTCCTGTCATCAGGGTTCCCTGCTTCTGCCAGTCTTACCCTTCCTTCCCTCTAGCATGAACGTGCTGGCCCTGAACTCTCACTATTTCATTAGCAGCTCTCGTTTTTTCTGCAAACTGCCTCTCCCAAACAATTTCTGAAAGTTCCTGTCCAATACAATGAAAATTGGCCTTGTCCCAATTTAGGATTTGAAATTGTGGACCAGTCCCGTCCTTTTACATAACTATTTAAGGTTAATAGAATTATGGCTACTGGCCTCAAAGAGTTCCCCACTAACACTTAGTCGGCTGTCCTGCCTTATTTCCCAAGAGGACATCGTTTAACACCTTCACTGGTCAGGGTATCTACATATTGATTTAGTTTAGTTTAGTTTAGTTTAGAGATACAGCTCGATAACAGGCCCTGCGAACTAAATCAATATGTAGATACCCTGACCAGTGAAGGTGTTAAACGATGTCCTCTTGGGAAATAAGGCAGGACAGCCGACTAAGTGTTAGTGGGGAACTCTTTGAGGCCAGTAGCCATAATTCTATTAACCTTAAATACACACACTAGGGCCAATTTTACACTTATACCAAGCCAATTAACCTACAAACCCTGTTGGAGTGTGGGAGGAAACCGAAGATCTCGGAGAAAACCCAAGCAGGTCACAGGGAGAACGTACAGACTCCGTATAGACAAGCAACCGTAGTCAGGATAGAACCTGGGTCTCTGGCACTGTTAGGCAATAGCTCTACCCCTATGCCACCCTACTGCCCTGATTGAGAAAATATTCCTGAACGCACTTAACAAATTTCACCCTTTGCACTATGGCAGCGTCAGTTGATATTTGGAAAGTTAAACCCCCCCTTTATTACGTTACTGTTACTCTTGCAGTTATCTGTGATCTCCCTACATATTTCCTCTAACTCCTGCTGACTATTGGGGACCTTCAATGCAAACCCATCAAAGTGATCATCCTGGAGAAACAAGTAACTGCAGATGTTAGTTAATACACAAAGTGCTGAAGTAACTCAGTCGGTCAGGCAGCATCTCTGGAGAACATGGACAGGTGACATTTTGGGTCAAGACCTTCAGATTAATCATCGCTTACTGTTTTTTAGTTCCACCCATTTTGAACCCCAGAACATTAAACTGCCAGTCCTGTCTCTCCTTCAGTAACTATTATAATAGTTATAATATCCCAGTTCCATGTATACCAATGCACTGTTCATCCTCTTTATGAAATAATTGCGGTTTAAACCATTGCCTTCCCTGACTCCTTGCCATGCTCCTGCCTGTCCTGTTTACGGAACTTGCTCTCCTTAACTTTTGTATTTGCCTCAACTTTCTCAGTTGCTTTGAGTCCCACCCCACTAGTTTAAACCCTCCCATGAGGCTCTAATGCATCTCTCTGCCATAATATTGGTCTCATGTGGTGGAAGATCTCAAGACAGATGCTGGGACTGGGGTGCCTAAATCACCAAGGCATCAACCAGAGACATGTTGCCAAATACGTCTGATATCAGTGTGTTATGCCTTCTTCTTTGGCTGTGCCTGAGGATTGAGGATAACCTGCCTCCATTCCACTTTTATGAAGTCTGAGGTGATTGTTAAAGCTAATGTAAGATCTGCAGATTTTTCTACAGATGGGGCACTCCACTAAAATGTGGCTGTCTGCAGAAATTTGTCTCCCAAACTTAAATTTGTTTAATGAGCGAGATGAATGGTTTGGTAGCTTGGGGGGTGATGTGCACGTCCAAAACTTACACACTTGATGCACAGACTTGAGGTCTTCAGTTCCACCCCAAATTATCTTTCTCCACTCCTTCTGCATGGAGGCTTTGAGCACATCCTTGAATCTTTGCCATTTTGTCCAAATGTTAATCTCTTCACGTAACTGAGCTGGGAATAGTATGTCCATTTTGGGAGTCTGATGATGTGTGAGCAAAAGTTGCGACAGTGATGTAGACTTGTTTGACACCACTCTTCACTGAGATTGGCTATTTTGTCGACCTAATGGTGAGGATCATGCCTTGTATCCCGTCATGAAACAAATTTAAGTTGGGGACAGATTTCTTTCGGCAGCTGAATTTTGGTCGACTGAGCCCCATTGTCCCTTCGAGTTGATGTTGACAAATCCTTTAGTGAGATTGGAAAAAGGTTAAGTATTGTGGCTTTGCTGCTGCCTGCGTATCTCTTGCAACTGCCGTGAAGTGCAGATCATGTCCATTATGTCTTTAGGTGGACAGAACTCACCCTGCGATTCAGGAAACACGGTGATGCAAACAGGTAGTTGGGGCAGTAGCAATGCAGAAATAATGCTTGGTTGAAAACTTTCAACAGTTCTGGTGCAGTAACGGAAAATAAATAGTCAGGTAGAAATAAGGAACTGCAGATGCCAGCTTACAAAAAAAAGGAAAGGTAAAAAAGGGAAGAGGTAGACCAGGTTTGGGAGTAAAAGAGTAAACATTTGCCAGAATAGTGGAACTAAAGGAAAAGTTTGATGGCTAGCTGTTTGATGCTTAATGACCAAAGACTTGCGGCACATGTTTACGTTTTGGCAGAAATAACTTTCATAAAATGTCTCCACTAACCCATATTGAATACAAAAACCAAGAGGGTGCAGATGCTGAAAATTTGATGAAGTTCTAATGAAGGGGTTTGATCCGGAAACATTCATTCTGTTTTTATTTCCCACAGATGCTGCCTGAGCTGCTGAAAGTTTCAAGCATTTTCTGTTTTTATTTTATACTGAATATTCACATGTCAGAGTGGGCAGCCTACAACCCAGCGGTATGAATATTGATTTCTCTAACTTCAAGTAACCTTTGCATCCCCTCTCTCACCGCCACTCCCCCACTCCAGTCGTTGCACAGGTTCCACTGTCGGCCAGGTGAGTTTCATTGTCTGTATACCTGTAATTCGCTTTTACCAAGCCCACAGCTAACAATGACCTGTTTCCTTTATCATCGTTACTTTTTTGCATATCTTTCATTCATTTGTTCTATATCTCTCTACATCACTGTGTACATCTCTCTTTCACCTTTCCCCTGATTTGCAGTCTGAAGAAGGGTCTCAACCTGAAACGTCACCTGTTCCTTTTCCCCAGAGATGCTGTCTGACCCGCTGAGTTTTATGTGTCTATTCACATGGCAGATCCATTCTTGTTCCATTTTCTTTGTCATGTTTTTAAATATCAGTAATTTTGAAAGTTCCCTTCAGTCTCTTGGTCATTGCCTCTCAAACCATGACCACATAAATGTTTGTGATCGACTTAAATCTCGTTTCCTTCAACCTACCTTTTTTGCTACCAGGGGAGTAAACATTTTAATTTGAACTGATGATGTCATTTGATTTATAAGTTCAATAAAGATTTGGGGAACAAACAAAGATTTAGTCTAATGTGTTGCCCTAACAACCCTTCTCCCTTTCCCGTAAAATGAAATTACGTAAGCAAATGTGGCAACCATATTGTGCACGACAAAATCCTCGACCACGAGGCACGGTAGCGCAGCGGTAGAGTTGCTGCTTTACAGCGAATGCAGCGCCGGAGACACAGGTTCGATCCTGACTACGGGTGCTGCACTGTAAGGATTTTGTACGTTCTCCCCGTGACCTGCGTGGGTTTTCTCCGAGATCTTCGGTTTCCTCCCACACTCCAAAGACGTACAGGTATGTAGGTTAATTGGCTGGGTAAATGTAAAAATTGTCCCTAGTGGGTGTAGGATAGTGTTAATGTACGGGGATCACTGGGCGGCACGGACTTGGAGGGCCGAAAAGGCCTGTTTCCGGCTGTAGATATATGATATGATATGATATGATATGTCATATGACCCCAATATATGTTAACAGGGATCCTTACTGAATCAAATGGGAACCTTGGCTTCTGGCCAAAAACCAGGGTCAACCTTGCCAAGGGGCATGAATGAAGCAGAGAACAGAACACACATTTTTATCTTCCAATTTGACCAGTTTCTACAGGGGGAAAGTGGGTTAAAATCACCTCCCATCACCCCTCCATATTCCCAGCCTCCACCCTGCCTTAATTTCTGCGCTAAATCAAAACGAAGTTATGAAATTAGAACCCACGCTACTGTTAATCATCTCACAGACTCCATGCATAATGCATAAGGATACAAATTTTCACCCATCTGCACACACATACTTCAATTATCTTGAAGGACCAAGTGTATTCAGTCTAAATGATGTTGGGCTGAAGTTCACATTCTCATTTTGATTGGATTGATAATTAAATGATAGTTTTGGCTTCTGTTCAATGAACATTCTGTTTTCCACAATTCATTTCACATCTGGGGTTTATTTATCATAAATCTAAGCACAACATAAATGAAAGTTTTTGTGTTGTCTTGTAATTAAAAGAGAATACTTTCTAAGATAGGAAACATTTTATGTTTGTGTTACTTTTAATTAACTCTACATTATTTTCTGTTTCCTTTTCCTTAATAGATACATATATTTATTATGAATTCCCCTAAGTGGGATTCACTATAACCTTTTCTGTATTATTAGGTCTGAGTAATGAATGCCTTGTGTAGATTTCAGCTGCATGTTATACATTCAAAGAATGTCAAGTGCTATAAAAGTTTTTAGTTCAATGGCAAGAAGAAAAAGAAGAGTGAGAGGGCATTAAAATCCTAAAGTTTCTTAACTTATACAAGTATAATGTTATCGTATTTAAAAAATGCTAAGCTTGCTGTCAAGTTTTATGCTAAGCTCCAGTATCTAAGAAGAAACATATTGTTGGACAAATATCTAAAGTTAATGTAAACTGGTAACATTAATACCCCTTTAAATGCTTTTCTCAAGTTTCAATATTTGTAGTGAATGCAGGTCTTATGCTAAATATAAACATCTGAAGTCAACTTATATTTATAATTATTACCAGGAAAGGGTTTAATAGAACACATGTTTTTAAGATTCCTGGAGAAGAATTAGTCCAGGTGCAAATTTAACATACAAACTATCCCAGGCAAAAGTACTGCCTCGAAAGATAGTTAAATACAAACCTAGAAAACTGGATCACGTTGTGCTTGTTATTAAGTCCTGATTTTACCTGAACTGAATCACATAAATAATCATTTCTAAGTTGTACCCTGTCCTTTGTAAAATTGGACTGGACATTTTCCCAGGGTGAGGTGCACCCATAATGATTTCAAACACGGTCTATAAATACCATACTGATGTTACTGTGCTAAAAGCTAAACATCCCACACCATAAGCATCATGGAATACTCCCACTCAAGTCGGGAGCATATTGTGGTAGTTTGCTTCCTTTGTCTCTACTTAAAGGGATATTCTGCAGACACTGAGATGCGTGACTTAAGGGCCTGTCCCACTTGAATGATTTTAAGGCGACTGCCGGCGGCTAGGCTGTCGCCGACAGTTTGCCGGGTGTCGCCGGCATGATCGTGAGGAGTCTTCCAAGAATCGTAGTGGATCTCAGCGACGCGCTGAGAAATCAACCGGAGTGAAATTTTGCGGCGACAGCTGGCTTGTCGCCAGGTATCGTTGCTTATTGCGGGAGTTGTTGCATGCTGTCCCCAGGTTTGCTAGGTTCTCTTAGATGCATTTAGAAGCACATAATATTAAAATAAGTAAAGTCATTTGAAGATACCATAAAATACTTGTGTTTAACCAATTTATTTACCGTCAGGACATTTGACGGGTAGATTAGAGGTGACAGTTTGACGGTCAGGTAAGCGTGAGAATTTTCGCGATGTTTATGGCCATCAGCGATTACATTTAAAGTAGGCACCCAACCCAGATATGCAACCCAGAAACCAGATATGCATCTCCCGTACATTTTCAAAGAATGCCCACACTCCGCACAAAAATCCATTTAACCACTTTTAAAATTAAATTTCTTAATACTGCTAATAGTAAAAGAAAGTAAAGCCAGTTTATGCCTTGCTACCGTGAAGCTTGGTTTTCAAGTAACCCGGGCAAGATGTTATATTTCAAAACTCTCAAGTACTTACCGACTTGTCAGTGATTTCAGCGAAAATTAGGATGCCGGAGAAGCATTGACAGCCTGGGAATTTTTGCGATGTTTCCGAAGACGGTGTCATCTCGACCTGACTCAGCATTGTCGTGGTCATTGTCGTCGGGTAAAAGAAAATTTTGGCGATCTGCTACGACTTTGACAGTCGCCGGCAGTCACCTAAAAAATCGCTTAAGTGGGACAGGCCCTTTAGGAGCAAGATAGCTGAATCAGACACATTTCGGAGTTCATAGAGGATGCTTAAACTAATAAGTCAGTGTTTGCTCCAACCTTCAGCTGCTAAGATCTTCATTTAACAAATGTCTCAGTAGTGATACCATTGCCAGAACTCCATTCTTTGAGACGTGGCAAGCAACTCCGGGTAGATTGGGAACATGGAGCTGGAGACAAAGACATACCTATCAGTGGAGAGTGTTCAGGGTAACCACACCTGACCTGCATCTTTCTGATGACCACGATGACCAAAGTTTGCCAGCACAAAGATACTTGGCATCCTTCAGGAAGACCTCCTGCCATGTCCTTGTGTCTGGACTGGTCCCTCTATTAATATCAAGTTTGTGTTGCCTCTCCACTTCCTCACCACAGGACCTTTGCTTTGTGTTCCAATGTGGTGCACCCAGGCATTGTATACAAGGAGAAATAATGTAATCTGCTTTGATTTTAGTGATGCCAAAGTAGCAGCTTAGCTTATGGTGTACAACGTTTAGCGTCTAGCACAGTAACATCAGTGTGGTGTTAATAGGCCTTGTTTGCTCTAAGAGTTACCAGCATTGGAGGTATCCAAAAGGTGCAATCAGCCGTAGACATGAATTCACAAGGGGGTTTCCAATAAGAAATCAGATTTCTATTGAACAAGTATGTTTTCCATTCCCTCTGCATTGTGGATTGTGAAAATAATTGTTTGATAGTAAATGCTAAGTTTCTGGGATGCTCACATGGCTTCTTCTTAATCCAAAGGAACTGCACGACCAATAATTTCTCCAATAAGAGTCGTGGAACTATATAGTCCCCATACAGGCTCTTCAGCCCAACCAATATAATATTAACTGAACTAGCCCCAGAAGGTAATCTTCACTTAGAAATGTGGCCCATTGTTTGCTAATTAGTCCTTATATAATTTCACAATATTTCCCACCGCTTGAAAGGTTAAGCAAATGGCCTGGAGAATGTTGTAATAAAGATTGCTTCATTTCTAACTTCTCCCGGTTCTAATGACAAAGTAATTGACCTGAGGCAATAACTCCCTTTCTCTCTCTACAAGTACTGCCTTAGCTGCTTTTCCTGTTTTTATTGGAGTCGGGTGAGTTTGAATGACACAAGTGGTTCACAGTCATGAAGCTATACAGAAAAGAAACAGGTCCATCAACAACCATGTCCATGCTGACCATTAAATACCCTTCTATGGTAATCCCCTTTACCAGCAACTGGTCTGCAGCCCTCTAAGTCTTAGTGATTTAAGTGCTCATCTAAATGCTTCATAAATGTTTGAGAACATCTGCCTCCACCTCAGTTGTGTTGGAGTTGGCTGAAAGAATGTGGTAAAGATCAGTGGTCAGTAGTAAAAAGGTCTATCTAAAGGAGGTGTAAATAGGACATGAATTAAATCCAGAAATATCAAAAAAAGACAGGGAAAGAAATCGGAAATATAAGTGACGACTGGAATGGTAGATGATATAGAATTTTTTGAATCAATGTAGAATCTGTTTCTGTTCAATGTTGAGAATAACACGCAGACCGTTTTGATCACCAACATTTACTGTTTCACAGACTGATTACAGAATGGCACACTCCGATTGAATCTGTCTCTGCTACTGCCCCATGTTGAGCATTCCTGGTACTAACCACATGCTGTGTAATAAACATTAATGTCACTGTTGATTCTTCTGTCAATCACCTTCATTCCAGTTCACCTTGTTCGTGATCATTCTCCCATTCGGAAGATAGACACAAAAAGCTGGAGTAACTCAGCGGGTTAGACAGCATCTCTGGAGAACAAGAATGGGTGATGTTTCGGATCATGACCCATCTTCAGACTGAGTCAAGGAAAAGGGAAATGAGAGATATAGATGGTAATGGAGAGAGGAATACACAAATAAATGAAAGATATGCAAAAAAGTAACAATGATACTGAGTCTGAAGTACAGAGTCAGGAAACAGGTAATTGCTAGCTGTTTGTCAGGTGAGAAAGAATACAGACAATGAGACTCAATGACAATAGACAATAGACAATAGACAATTGGTGCAGGAATAGGCCATTTGGCCCTTCGAGCCAGCACCGCCATTCAATGTGATCATGGCTGATCATCCACAATCAGTACCCCGTTCCTGCCCTCTCCCCATATCCCCTGACTCCGCTATCATTAAGAGCTCTATCTAACCCTCCCTTGAGACCATCCAGAGAATTGGCCTCCACTGCCTTCTGAGGCAGAGAATTCCACAGATTTACAGCTCTCTGAGTGAAAAGACAACTTTGAAGCTAGTACAACTTGGGTGTGGGAGGGGTGGAGAGAGTGGGAATGTAGGGTTTGCTTGCAGTTAGAGAAATCAAAATTGATACCACTGGGTTGCAAGCTGCCCAAACGAAATATGAGATGCTGTTCCTCCAATTTGCGTTTGGTCTCACTTTGACCACGGAGAAAGCCTAGTAGGAGGCCCAGTGTGGGAATGGGAAGAGGAATTAAAGTGTTTGGCAACCGGGAGATCAGGTAGGTCCAGGCTGACTGAGTGAAGGCGTTCAGAGAAATGATCGCCGAGCCTACAATAGGTCACATTGGGTTGTAAGCTGCCCAAGCATTCTCCCTTTAGGAAGAATGTCCAGCAGCTCTCTTTGTGACTCTCTTTGAGAGCAGTCCTAGATTCTGCCATCTATTCTCTTACCTAAAGTTGCTCATCCTGGAATGATGGCATGGCATGCCAACTGAGGCAATACTCCAGATGTAGCTGAAGCAGTCATTTACAGAGGTTCATCACTACTCTGTTGCTCTTCTACTCTTTGCTTACAAAAGCCCAAGATCCAGTTTGCTTTCTTAAACACTTTGTCAACTTTTTCTGCCATTTACAATGAACTTTCACTTATACCTCAAGAACCCTCTGCTCTCGACTCCAATTTAGAATTGTGCTCTCCAGTTTTCTCAGCCTTAAAATTACACCTGCCACCTTTCCATCAATTCCACCAGCCTGCCCGTATCCTCCAAGTCTTTTACTATCCTTGACCGGACTTTCCTGGCTTTACCTTGCACTAAACGTTATTCCCTTATCATGTATCTATACACTGTAAATGGATTGATTGTAATCATGTATTGTCTTTCCGCTGACCGGGTAGCACGCAACAAAAAGCTTTTCACTGTACCTCGGTACACGTGACAATAAATTAAAC
The DNA here is from genome assembly GCF_053455715.1 of Rhinoraja longicauda. NCBI lineage: Eukaryota > Metazoa > Chordata > Chondrichthyes > Rajiformes > Arhynchobatidae > Rhinoraja > Rhinoraja longicauda. Next base: position 36,160,904 of record NC_135958.1, read on the forward strand.
TGAACTGATTATTAAGGGGTTGGACACGTTAGAGGCAGGAAACATGTTCCCAATGTTGGGGAAGTCCAGAACCAGGGGCCACAGTTTAAGAATAAGGGGTAGGCCATTTACAACTGAGATGAGGAAAAACTTTTTCAGTCAGAGAGTTGTGAATCTGTGGAATTCTCTGCCTCAGAAGGCAGTGGAGGCCAATTCTCTGAATGCATTCAAGAGAGAGCTAGATAGAGCTCTTAAGGATAGCGGAGTCAGGGGGTATGGGGAGAAGGCAGGAACGGGGTACTGATTGAGAATGATCAGCCATGATCACATTTGCTGGCTCGAAGGGCCGAATGGCCTCCTTCTGCATCTATTGTCTATTGTCTATTGTCACAGTTCATTCTATCTCCTATTTTGTGGGCTTCCACAGATTTAGAAATTATATTTTGTGTACCCAAATCCAAATCATTATCTATATTTTTAAGAGAAGCAGTGTTCCCAGTACTAAACCCCAGGGAACCCAACTCTACATTTCAGTTCATTTTACCCAGGCCTCATCTGTTCTCATCTTATTGAAATTCATCTTTCTCCAATTGACTTTTTTTAATCTTGAAATGGTCTACATCCTTTTGCATAACAATTCTAAATCTTATGACATTATGGTCATTATTTCCTCGATGATATCCACTTGGCCTGGATAATTTCCCAGAACCTAGTCCAACAAAGCCACCTTCTGAGTTAGACCAGGAAGGTAGAGATCATGGATGTTTTCCTGAATACACTTCAGAAACTCCTTATACTCCTTTGGTACATAATTTCACAGTTGAAATTCTCCAACTTTATTATTTTATGGCTTTTGCACATAGAGTCATATCGCATGGAAACAGGCCCTTTGGCCTATCGCGTCCATGTCGAAAAAGATGCCCCAACCAAGCTAGTCCCGTTCGCCCAGGTTTGACCTCTATCCCTCCAACCCTTTCCTATCTATGTACCTGTCAAAAATGTCTTTTAAATCCTGTTACACTACCTGCCTCAATTACCTCTTCTGGCAGTTCGTTCCAGATCGTCACAGGATGTGGAAAAGAAGTTTCCACTAGTGGGAGAGTCTAGGACCAGAGGTCATTGCCTTAGAATAAAAGGATGTTTCTTTAGGAAGGAGATGAGGAGGAATTCTTTTAGTCAGATGGTAGTGAATCTGTGGAATTCAATGCCACAGAACACTGTGGAGGCTGTCAATGGTTATTTTTAAGGCAGAGTTAGATACATTCTTGATCAGTACGGGTGTCAGGAGTTATGGGGAGAAAGCAGGAGAATGGGGTTAAAAGGGGAAAGCAGATCAGCCACGGTTGAATGGCGGAGTAGATTTGAAAGAACGAATGGCCTAATTCTGAGTGAAAAAGTGGCAGCTCAGGTTCAGAGTAACATCTTGCCCTTCTCACTTCTGGTTCTTGATTCTCCCACAGTGAGTAAAAAGGCTGTATTCTCCCATCTTTTCCCCTCATGGTCTTAAACACCTCTATAAGATCACCCCTCACCCTCCTGCGCTCCAAGGAACAAAGACCTAACCCGCCCAACCTTTCCCTATAGCTCAAGCAACATCCTCGTAAATCTTCTCTGAACTCTTTCCATCTTAATGGCATCCTCCCTGGAGCAGGGTAACTAAACATCTCAGCCACACAGTACTCCAAATGCAGCCTCCCCAACATCTTGTACAACTGTGACTTAATGACCCAACATCTATACTTAATACTCTGACTGATGAGAGGCAATGTACCAAAAACATATCTACCTGTGACACCACTTTCAAGAAACTATGTGCCTGCACTCCTCGATCTCTCTGCTCTACAACACTCTGCGAGGGCCATACCATTCACAGTAAAGGCCCTCCTTGATTGAGTTCCACAAATTGGTTCTCTGCAGATTGGTTCTTCAATATCCTTCCCACTAGTTGGTATAGAATCATCGCAGATGTATATTGCACCTCTATGGCTTCTTTAATTATAATCAGATTGATTCTATCCTCTGTTTAACATACAGTATTCTCCTTGCTTAGCCTTTCCTTCCCACGTCTTCCTTTCTACATTTTTCTTGAACACCTTACATACAGAGATAATTACAATTTGTTTCTGTCCTGAACAGCCAGTTACCTCTCATTTCCCAACCCATTTCCCATCCCATTTCCCATCCCATTCCCACTCTGACTTCTCTGTCCTTGACCTCTTACCCCATTCCAATAAAACTCAACGCAAGCAGAAGAAATGCACGCGCAGTGCATCACGATTCCTAACATCTAACACTGAATTCACCAATTTTCCAATGTCAAAATTGGCCAGTTCTGATAACAGATCATCATCATTCACTCCATATCCTCTCCACGAATGTTGATCAATCTGCTGTGAGTTTCCAACCTTCTCTTTTTATCACAACACAAGCATTGTTGCCCCCCCCTCCCTCCACTCGTTTGATTCATTTTCTTCCACTTGCATCTCCTCAGCAGATATCAGCTGTGACCAACAATTCTTTTCCAGCCGCCCTTGGTTGGGACTGCCCTTGCACCATTCAGTTTCTCTTGGTAATCACACTGTCATGCACAGCCTCTATGTTTTCTCTCCACCACTCCCTACTCTTTTCTCTCCAACTTAACATATGTCTGATTTCTAGTTTTGTTTCTAGTTCTGGCGATGGCCATAGACATGAAACATCAACACTATTTCTCTCTCCACAGATGCTGACTAAGCTGCTAGGTATTTCCAGCATCTTCTGATCGCAGATCCAATAATAACACACATGCAAGCTTTTCTTTGACTGCCTTAGACTAAAAGTGACTGTCTTCCTCTTCCTCTTGGTTATGTGCTTATTACTCAGTTGCATACAGTCTAGCTGGTAACATGGGCTGACCTCCAGTTGTAGTGGGTTTACACAGTATAGAGCAAGCCAACACATGAGCAAAACACAAAGTGTTGGAGCAACTCAGTGGGTCAGGCAGCATCTGTGGAGGCGGCGTTTCAGGTAGGGACCCTTCTTGAGATTGGAGTCTGAAGTGTCCCGGCCCAAAACATCGCCCATCCATTCCCTCCACAGATTTCTGTCCCAAAAATAAACTTTATTCAGAATAATAAAAAATAGATTCAAACCAAGAGCAGTGTAAAAAGCAAAGAGTGGGGATAAATGGGTCCCTTTCAGAATGGCAGGCAGTGACTAGTGGGGTACCACAAGGCTCAGTGTTGGGACCGCAGCTATTTACAACACACATCAATGACTTGGATGAAGGGATTAAAAGTACCATTAGCAAATTTGCCGATGATACAAAGCTAGGTGGCAGTGTGAACTGTGAGGAAGATGCTATGAGGTTGCAGGGTGACTTGGACAGGTTGTGTGAGTGGGCGGATGCATGGCAAATGCAGTTTAATGTAGATAAGTGTGAGGTTATCCACTTTGGTGGTAAGAATAGGAAGGCAGATTATTATCTGAATGGTGTCAAGTTAGGAAAAGGGGGCGTACAACGTGATCTGGGTGTCTTAGTGCATCAGTCACTGAAAGGAAGTATGCAGGTACAGCAGGCAGTGAAGAAAGCCAATGGAATGTTGGCCTTCATAACAAGAGGAGTTGAGTATAGGAGCAAAGAGGTCCTTCTGCAGTTGTACAGGGCCCTAGTGAGACCGCACCTGGAGTACTGTGTGCAGTTTTGGTCTCCAAATTTGAGGAAGGATATTCTTGCTATTGAGGGCGTGCAGCGTAGGTTTACTAGGTTAATTCCCGGAATGGCGGGACTGTCATATGTTGAAAGACTGGAGCGACTAGGTTTGTATACACTGGAATTTAGAAGGATGAGAGGGGATCTTATCGAAACGTATAAAATTATTAAGGGGTTGGACACGTTAGAGGCAGGAAACATGTTCCCAATGTTGGGGGAGTCCAGAACCAGGGGCCACAGTTTAAGAATAAGGGGTAGGCCATTTAGAACAGAGATGAGGAAAAACTTTTTTAGTCAGAGAGTTGTGAATCTGTGGAATTCTCTGCCTCAGAGGGCAGTGGAGGCCAATTCTCTGAATACATTCAAGAGAGAGCTAGATAGAGCTCTTAAGGATAGCGGAGTCAGGGGGTATGGGGAGAAGGCAGGAACGGGGTACTGATTGAGAATGATCAGCCATGATCACATTGAATGGCGGTGCTGGCTCGAAGGGCCGAATGGCCTTCTCCTGCACCTATTGTCTATTGTCTATTGTCTAAAAACTCTTCCAACATTCTCAGCATCTACATATACATGCGTTCGTGTTCACAAACTATCCTTATATCAAGCACCCTTGCCACTCATGTGGCCCCCTGTTATCCCTTCCCTTGGTTGACGGGGGTCTCCACCAGACCAAGCTTGGGAAATAAGGGACTGCGCACTGAGTTACTCCAGCACTTTGTGTCTTGCCGAAGATTCCAGCACCTGCAGTTCCTTGTCTCCAGGGCAACACATGCCATGACTTTCACTTTGCCAACTACTGCAAGGCTCCTCCAGTGTTTATCAGGACGTTCAGCATTGCTTCACCCACACTGAGATGTTTCATGCATTTTATCCCATTTTATGTGGCAGAATGGATTCTATTGTATGGCTGCAGTTTATGCCAATGGGCTGTGCCCTGGAGTGAGTGGACATGTTGTCAGCAGGTGACCTATTGCTGTGAGCCTTTGATTTGCCCTGGGAACTCAAATACAAAAGACACAGTGGATTGTCATTGAGTGCCAGGATACTGGGCTTTCACTTACATGATCTGCTCCCTTGGCGGTGGCCCTTATGGTGGCACTTCAACTTCCGTTAAGGGAGTAGAGATCATTTTGGTTCTGGCAGATGTCAAAATAGATAAGCACCACTGTTAATCACTGTATCACCACTGTGATCAGCATGAGATCACGGTTCACTGTTGGAATCCCTGCAGTCCGAGCAAAGGCACATGCCCTCTCTGCTAGCTTGCTCTGCCAAGAGAGAATGGGACTTAGTCTGCCGATATTGAACAGACAGTATCAGTAACTTCTCCTGCACAAGAGCAGATGGGAAACTGCACGCGGCAACAGATATTTCCACCTCCCGCCTGAAACTGTTCAACAAGGAAAGATTCTCTGAATTGATCATCCTTACAGCTGGTGAAAACGGGATTCTTGCCCAAGGTTATAGTTGTGACCACTGCAGCAAGCAGATTAGACACAATATCAGTGTTAAAGCGCAGGTTTCAGATACATTGCTTTCTGAATAGTTCACATAGGAGAACACCTTCATTAATCCCCTATGGCTTTCCACTGAGAACTCTTTTCCTCTTGCAGTGATGTGTTCTCTGCATCACTTCTGCTCATCTTCCAAGTCATGTTGGATTCCAAATACATATTTGTCTTCGGTTTAAACCAGCATCTGCAGTTCCTTCTTGCACGTGTGAATGTACAGGTGAACAGCAGCAATGGGCTTGTGTAAAACACCGTGTCAGTAAATAGTCCGAAAGCACTTTCCACACCGCCCCATATATCGCTGAACAACTTGAAACCACAATGGAATGCGTCCAATAATTAAATAATCACAGTGACAGCGAAACATCAACTGCTGGCAACCCACTAACCTGCTTCTGTTCAATAACCCTCCAAGCATCATCTGTTGTTGATTCTTCCCTGCTGCAGAATGTAAGCTCAGGAACGTGGAACACGCTGAAAGAAGTGTTGAAGCCATGAGCAGCAAGATGGCAGCACAGGAGCCCGTCACGTGTCTGGTGAAGACCCGGTTCCGACACATACACAGCATTGGTGGTGGAGATGTGATGCCAGCTGAGTGGACAGCTTTGCCGTAGGTGCCCAGTATCTTGACTGACGATGGAGCGGCACTGATTCAGGTAAACGGGGAGCATTCTACCACAGTCCCACCTTGTGCCTCATAGATTGTGGAGAGGAATGGGTGTTTTAAGATCATTTCAATCTACTTTGTTATCCACGATATTTATCTGCCTAGTCCATTTGAATTTGCTGGTCAATGCAAATCTCCTGAGAGTAGATTACCAGAAATCCCACAATGGTATTACCATTCAAGGTGGCATTGCGATTAGACTCCCTCCTGTTGGATATGCTGATTACCTTGGTAATTTTATGCTGTAAATATTTCTTGACCTTTAACAGCCCATGCCTGAAGGTACCCTCGATCTTTCTGTACGTTGGCATGGATGCTTCGTTTTCAGAGAGCTACAAATGGAAGTGAACATTGCGCAATCAGTCATGATATCTCCGAGTCAACCACATGATGGAAGGAAGTTCATTGCTTTGGCTGGAGGTAATTGGGTGTAGTCCACTGCCCTGTGGAATTCCTGCAGGGACAGTTCAGGATTGGAGATGATGAACTTCCGTCAATCAGAACCATCTTCCTTTGCACCAGGTGTGCCCGCCAAGCTGTGGAAATGTATGTGATGGAATTGGACAGTTAGATTTTTCAAAGTGTGTCCATTTATTTTCCTTCTATTCTTTTGATTTCATGTGGCTTGATTGTATTTGATTGAGAGTTAGAAAACTATGACTTCTTGCGGTCAATGCATCCCCAGCTTCATGGAACAATACAGCGTAGGAACAGGCCCTTTGACTACCATGTCTGTATTACTCATGATGCCAAATTAAACTGTATACGATCCAAGCATTCCTTTCCCCTGCACATTCATATCCCCTGAATCAATGACTCTCACATGTTACTATTCTATCCACTTCAATCCTCCTCCACTAACCCCACCCACCCCTCCACCCCTCCACCCCTCCACCCCTCCACCCTTCCACCCCTCCACCCCTCCACCCCTCCAACCCTCCACCCTTCCACCCCCCCACCCCTCCACCCCTCCACCCCTCCACCCCTCCACCATTCCACCATTCCACCCCTCCACCCTTCCACCCCTCCACCCCTCCACCCTTCCACCCCTCCACCCTTCCACCCCTCCACCCCTCCACCCTTCCACCCCTCCACCCCTCCACCCTTCCACCTCCACCCCTCCACCCCTCCACCCTTCCACCCCTCCACCCCTCCACCCTTCCACCCCTCCAACCCTCCACCCCTCCACCCCTCCACCCCTCCATCCCTCCACCCCTCCACCCTTCCACCCCTCCAATCCTCCACCCTCCACCCCTCCACCCTTCTACCCTTCCACCCCTCCACCCCTCCACCCTTCCACCCCTCTACCCCTCCACCCTTCCACCCTCCACCCCTCCACCCCTCCACCCCTCCACCCTTCCACTCCTCCACCCTCCACACATCCACCCCTCCACCCCTCCACCCCTCCACCTCTCCACCTCTTCACCATTCCACCCTCCACCCTCCACCCCTCCACCCCTCCACCCCTCCACCCTTCCACCCCTCCACCCCTCCACCCTTCCACCCCCCCCACCCTTCTACCCCTCCACCCCTCCACCCCTCCACCCTTCCACCCTTCCACCCCTCCACCCCTCCACCCGCCCAACCCTCCACCCTTCCACCCCTCCACCCCTCTACCCTTCCACCCCTCCACCCCTCCACCCTCCACCCCTCCACCATCTTCCCTGGCAGCACCTTCCAAGTACCTACTGCTTTCTGTGTAAAAGATTCACTCAGCACATCATTAAACTTTCTCCTTCTCACTTTAAGACTGTGCCCTGTATAATTTGTGAAAAGGTCCCGGACTATCTACCCTAACTGTGCCTCTCATAATTTTATAAACTTCTTTCAGGTCTCCACTCAGCCTCTGATGCGCCAGAGAAACCATTCCAGGTTTGTGCACCTTTTCCTTATATCTAATACTCCAGTAACCAGACAACGTCCTAGTGAACCTCTTCTCCACTTTCTCTAAAACCTCCTGATCCTTCCTATTTAGTGGTGACCATAACTACACACTTTGTAGCCTATCTAAAGTTTCATACCGCTGCTAACTTTTTATCACCTCCCAACTTTTATACGCAGTGCCCTGATTAATGAAGACAAACATGCCATTTGCCTTCGGTACCACTCTATCTACTTGGGTTGCCAGTTTTAGGGAGCTATGGACTTGCACTCCAAGATCCCTCTGTATATCAAAGCTCACGGAGGTCCTACCATTTACTATATTCTTACCCCTTACATGTTATCTCCAAAATGCAACTCCTTACACTGATCCAGATTAATCTCTGTCTGCCATTTTTCTGCCTATAGTCCCAATTGATTTATATCCTGTTGCATCCTTTGCAAGCTTTCTCCCTTGTCCACTCCCTTGTCAACAGGCAGCCTTGGAAGCCTATCCTCCCTCGTCAAACCGCAAGTCAAAAACCTTGGCGTGATATTTGACTCTGCATTAAAGTTTGAAAAGCAAGTCAACGTTGTGGTAAAAGCCAGCTTCTTCCAGCTTCGTACCATAGCTAAAGTCAAACCATTCCTCCAATTTGACGACATTGAAAAAATTATCCACGCATTCATTTCCTCCCGCTTAGACTACTGCAACTCCGTATACACTGGGATCAGCCAATCATCCTTGTCCCGCCTGCAATTGGTCCAAAACGCCGCAGCGAGACTCCTGATGGGTACCCTTAAAAGGGACAACATCACCCCGATTCTGGCCTCTCTCCACTGGCTCCCAGTACAGTACAGAATCAACAAGCTCCTATTCACATACAAAGCCCTAAACGGGCTTCCCTCCCCCCCCCCCCCCCCCCCCCCCCCCATATCAAAAATCCTAACCTACCACTCTATCTCCAGGTCCCTCAGGTCGGCCGACTTGGGGCTACTCACTATCCCACGGTCTAGGCTTAAGCTCAGGGGTGACCGCGCTTTTGCGGTTGCAGCTCCTAGACTGTGGAACAGCATCCCTCTCCCCATCAGAACTGCCCCCTCCATCGACTCCTTTAAGTCCAGGCTCTAAACCTATTTCTACTCCCTAGCGTTTGAGGCCCTCGGAGGGGGCGCTGTGAATTGTTTATGTATGTGCTGTTATGTTTGTGTGCCTTTGTATGTTCGTTCTTAGTACCTGAACTGATGTACAGCACTTTGGTCAACGTGGGTTGTTTTAAAATGTGCTATACAAATAAAATTGACTTGACTTGACTTGACACTACTACACCATCTTTTGTGTCATCTGCAAAATAATTCACCAACCTATCCACATTTTTATCCAAATCATTCATATGTATCACGAGGAACAGATGTCCCAACATTGATCCCTCCAGAACACCACCGGTCACACACCTTCAGTCATCGAAACAACCCTCCTCCACTACTCTCCGTCTTCTTCCAGAAACACTTGCAATGATGACTGATGATAAGCCTTGCAAGATGCACATTGAAGAAGATTTTTTTATCATATTCGGAGAAATGACAAACATACAAGATAGCATTCCTGTTATGCCAATGCTTAACCAACACAAAGCAGCTCAGGAAAATCACCCATTCTTCCCCCATATACCGTGTCATTATGTCCCTGTTGCTGGTCGTACGGTGATATTTTGCCCTTATTACTCAGTGATTATTAACATGTTGTACATGACTTCACCTGAATTAGAGCTGTCAGTTTGTCCAAGGCTGTTGTTGATGATTTTAGCACGATAAATATATATGGAAAGTTGAGGTCAGCATGATAGTCAAATGTAAGGAAGTAGGTTGATCTAAGCCCATCATTATAAGCAGTGCCTTAGTAGCCAGGAAGCTTTGAACATCGTTCTCATCAAGTCCAAAAAGAACTGCTTGTTTATGCATAACTAAGTTGATAATGGATTTTATAATAGCCACTATATTGTAATTTTACTTTTTCCAGAAAGGAGAAGCATTTTGTTTGTCTTTGTTTCTTGTGCCTAATAAACGATATTAACCATACTTGAAACAGATCATTAACTTTGAAGTGTAAAGACTAAATTCTTAAAATTGTATTGTAAATAAAAAAACGTAGAAAAAAAAATACTGTTGAAACATAATATATGCGGAAAATTAGTTTCCACCACCAATTATCCAATGTGTAGGCTGGAACGATGAGTGTTCACTTCAAAGACCCGGAATATAATTATTTTCTTCTCTCTTAAAATCAGAAGAATGCTTTTTCCCAGTAGACTTGAGCAACTGTACAGTTCAAGTCATTAATGAAAGAAACAAGAGATAAAAGAATTCATGTCTGTCACAATGGTTATTAAATATAGTCTAATTTATCGGCAATGGCAGAGTGATTTCTACTGGTAATAACACATAGGTGACCTTTAGATAGACAGCTGCATTTCTGAATTTAATAAAACGCACATGTTTACTGAAATGTGCATACTTACAATATGTTGCTCTGTGTGGAATTCCCACACAATCTACTGCAGCTAACTTTGTGGTAATTTGGTAATAATGACATCAAGAGAAACATAATATCCTTCTGCGAATGCTATTTGGCACAGTGCTGAGACATTGGAATTTTTCCTCAGATGTAACTCCCTCCAAAAATACTTTAAAAAGTGAATGCCATATAATTTTATGCACAACGTATATATATTCTAAAATAGAAAGTACCAGAACCTACTGCAAGTTAAAGATTGTAATCTAAACTTAGAATTTCAAATGACACTTATAAAACCACTTGAGTTTCGTAGGTTATCTAATTCCTCCAATTGGACTAGAATCTAGTAACTCACTACAAGAATCTACTTTTCGGTATTTTTCTCAGTTTCAAGCAAAATCATGATTTGGTGGTGCAGTAGCTGAATTCTCAGGAAGGCCTTTTCATGCGTTTAAATATTCGATGAGACTTTAAACTGCAAAAACAGCAACAAATGTCACTCATTCTCTATTAATAAGGAACGTCAGGGACCTGAATTACGCATATGTCTGGTGTTGCTTTATCACCCTCTTCATACATCAGTATGAGATACATACACAGAATACCAAAAGATGAGTTACAAAAATGAATGAAACCAGACTTCGTTGCAATGACGGTAATATGAACCATAATGCTCGAGTCACATTTCTAGACTAAAATAATATTTGCTTTGAGTTTTCTCCCAGAGGGTGAATTTCCGATTGTTACTGAGTTGCCTAAGTGCATCTATGAAGTGGCATTTGAAGCAAGTGGAAGCAAAAATGCACAAAGAGGAAATGAAAAGATAATAATTAGTCAAAAAGAACATTACATGAAGAAGGCTACTTTGATGTTAAACTTTATGACAAGTTTTCTTACCCCAAAGTGAAAACCAAAACACTTGACGGTACAGGAAATATATTCAATGCAGTTGAACATGATCTTCCCAAATACAGAACAAAACCCATCATTAGATCAAATCCTACCTTGCTTATTTAATGCAAAGTCAATGATTTCAAAGCATATTTTCTTTCAACAGATGAATAAGGTTGCCGTTTCTCGAGCATGTTACATAACTTACAGTTTAAATTTTAGACACTAGTACCAGACAATGTGAATAACAAAAGAAGTAAAATTTTTGAGAAATCTGGAATCATTTTTAAACATTATGAGAGGCAACTGCTGTATATGAATCCTTCAATGCCGTGTGACTTTTGAAAACGCTGTAAAAAGAGTCCATCTGCTTTCTTATTTTGTTACATATTTTATTAATAACATATTTTCACTAATTTTGAATGAGTAACCATGGCTTTTAGTAAAGTCCTTTTAATTTGGAAAACATGTACAGTCCAGACTTCAATATGAATTTTAAAAGGCTTCTAAGTTACAGATTTTTTTTTTGGCCCACTGCAGGAGAGATCTAAATAAAGATTGATCAACATACGAGCAGGAATTTGATTTTCGATTCACCGCCGAGTGTCAGAAAATGCACGATTCTTGAACCAGAAATGAGGTTAACTAACAAGCCCTGCTTCCACTGATCACACAGTATCCATTTCTTGTACATATAAGCAAACAGTGCTACCTCCTGGTAAAATGGATAAAAGAGAACCAAGCAGGCCATGCTTTTTCTTTTCTGTTTCTTTCCCCCCGGGGGATAGGAGAGTGAGTGATTTAATAACTGGTTAGGGCTTTACAGCTAGAGTATATATTAGAAATTAATATTTTAAACCTCCTAGCACAAACACAACAATCTCTGCTGTTTATCTATAATTATTTTTAAAGGACATATTTTGCACGAATGTTAGGCGCCTGCAAGTTAATTCAGCTAATGGCACCTACTTCTTTCCAGTTTGTATCAATGTTTAGTGGTAGAGCTTAACCTTAAAAAAAGTAGATTAGACATGACTACTCAATAGGTGCCACTTGCACAAGTTTGGCAATGACTGAGTGGGTGCTTGCTACACTGTCCATCACATTGTAAAGCAAGACAGTACTACAATCTCACTGAATAAAACTGGTCGAAGTGGAGAGTATGGCAAGCGTGTGTAGTGTAACAGGCTGACATTGGATTAAAACCTATTCAAGCAATAAAATGGAATGAAAGAAGGTTCAACTAACGATTTAACTGCTGAGTTCCTCCAGCAGTTTGTTTTTTTGCTTTGGACTCTGGCATCCTCAGTCTTTTGTGTCTTCAACCAATGTATATTGGATAGTAACTTGCTGTAGAAAGCCAAGAAATTAATACAGCAAACGCATGAGTGAAAACTGATTATTTCCTCAAAGAAAATTGTCAAAATAGTGCAGTAATTCCTTTATTTTACAATTAATGCAGAATTTTGAATAATCAAACAAAAGCTGTTTTTTTGCTAAAGAGTCTTATGTTATAAATGAGAGGGGAAAAAATTGAAGAGAATCTGAATAATTGTTCTCTCAAAACCCTAATCTTTGAGCTCCAATTTACAATATGATAAAAGTCAAAAGTTTTCTAATGGAGCTTTATGTGTGTTAGATTTTGGCAGTCTCAGACCCCAGTAGACTAAGTACACATCTGTACCAGGTCAAAATGATCTTAAAAGTGAAGGAAAAAAAAAATCCCTTCATATAGAAAAAATTCCCTAAGCAGTTAATGTTTATATGTTGTATTCCACAGTTCCTATAGGGGATATAAGAAAATTTATGGAAGACAGGCAATTCATATTATCTGGAAAATCAATGCACTTTAATGGAGAACATATGGAGAACTTATAGACAAAAGCGAAATTGAAGAGCAAAATGTCAAAGCAGCGGAGAAATTAATGTAAAACTCATCTTTAAAAAGACAGTAAAAGAGAAGAAAAAAATGCAATGAAAAAAACAGTTTATTCAAAGTACAGAGGATACATGTAATGGCAATTTAGTAAATTCTTATGAGAGTCACCGATTTAAAAGAAAATGTCAGAACATTTCAATGGTAAAAAATAATATTTGCCTTTGACAATTGACAAAAGGAATATTCAAAAGCTTTAATCTATGATAAAAACCTAATCTTTTGTTATATTGATAGAAAGAGGAGGAAGTTGAATATTCAAACTCTGTGATCTCTGGGCACTTTGTCAATGTTAATTTTAAGTGTGGACAAGATGTAGAATTTGGTTTCATATTAAGAAGTAAATGCATTTGCAGGAGCCAGCTATAACCCAGAAACCACCATTAAAACTGTTTCTTGTCTTTCTGACAAGTCGATGCTGTCTTGAAGTGATAACAAAGATATTTCAGTTAATTTTTGCTCATATGCACTCTTACAAATAAAAGCAAGAGCGAACCTATCTGTATATTTTTTGTGTTTTGAAAGTACCAAAATAGCAATGCATCCAAATGAAATATATAACACAGCTCTGTCCCATTTGAAAACATTGCACACTCTCTAGAATCTTTGATGGTAAATCAAATACTTGTCATTTACTGAGGTCCACCAAAAGCTATTATTTCAATTCACATCATAAATTAAGCTTCCAAACTATAAATTAAGTATGGTCTATTTATTTCATGGCCATATTATCAACTGCTAATCACAATGCTCTTTGAGTGAAGGATTATACTGAAAACTAACAAGAAAGTGGAATTTTCTTTAGATTGCGAATGTTTAATGAAGGCTTCTGTTAATGGCTCATTCATTTGGCATGACTTTAAGCTCCGTGCTAGAAATGAATACAGATAGTACATAGGATCTACACCTGTAATTATTATGTAATCAATATTCTTCTTCAGCAGTATCTCCAAGAAATGTTTACATTATTAAATTTAAAAATGCACACAAATTGATTTCTTGTTTGTTTGTTTTATTATTTTAATGAAACTAGGCTTAACACTTTTGAAGAAAGCAGCAAAGACTGCGATAACTTTACAAAGTAATGTAGAAGGGATGAAGATTTAAAAGGTTTTCCAACCAGAAATTGAAAATATAAGTTTATCAAATCTGCAAAAAGCATCAAAATTAAAGTGCTTCGATTGTGGTTTTTATTACTCCTTAAATCAGACTAACACTGGTATGCAGACACACTGGAACCTGTGTCACAGAGTAGTGATTCACACTGCCAGCCAGCTTCTGTGTTAAATTAAGAATGCCGGCATTTTGGTCGGTCATCAGTGCTCCATAACAAATACAGGACAATTTTTTTGATATATTAATTTTTGACCAAATGTCCCCCGCTTGACTGCTGTAACGAGGTATGATATATTGAGCTCAGTCAGTTGCCTAGGAGACCTGGGTCCCCTGTTACTTGTCATTACAGTGCAAACAAGTCCTGGCATATAATGTCATTCCAGTCATCATAAAGAAATAAGGCAATGTTGGCCCATAGTTAATTGCATGCAGACACATCACAACCACTAAAAAGTCCCATTTTGTTTGCAAATAAGAACAAGAGGTTTCTGAATAGTTAGGATCAGAAACATGCTGTAATTGCATTTGAACACTTAAATTCACAAAAAGCAATATAGCCCGTGTTGAAGCACAGGCTTTTTGTGAATAACTGGAAATTGCAGCGAGAAAATGCTAGTCATTGAACATTGTTAGAATAATTTTATAGATAAGAGTAGATAGATGGTGGATTTTTTTTTTTTTCCTTTCCTTTCAGAAAATCTAAGGTGGTCACGTCTGTTCAGCCTTTTCTTTCATCTTCCCTTTTTTAGTTTCAAAGGAGAGAGCCCAATGGCTAAATAATGAGCTGTAATTTTCAATGCTAAAGTGCACCTTGCTTGGGATCTTTTTCGGCTCGGATACCTTATGATTTACCACTGCAGTAAGGTGGACAGATCAAAGCATCGCCAAACACACACTCGTTTCATGCTATTTTTTAAAAAAATTATACGCTAAATGGAAATTACAGCCGATTTTAATTTCCAACTATGGTAACAGAATAACTTTTAAAGCAACATTCAATTTTCTGAAATATTACCACTGGTGTGACCTTCATTCTTGGATGGCGTGTCATATCATATCATATCATATATATACAGCCGGAAACAGGCCTTTTCGGCCCTCCAAGTCCGTGCCGCCCAGTGATCCCCGCACATTAACACTATCCTACACCCACTAGGGACAATTTTGTACATTTACCCAGCCAATTAACCTACATACCTGTACGTCTTTGGAGTGTGGGAGGAAACCGAAGATCTCGGAGAAAACCCACGCAGGTCACGGGGAGAACGTACAAACGCCTTACAGTGCAGCACCCGTAGTCAGGATCGAACCTGAGTCGACGGCGCTGCATTCGCTGTAAAGCAGCAACTCTACCGCTGCGCTACCGTGCCGCACATAAGTGGAAATAAGTGTCCTTCCCAGTAAATGGGCACCTGCATTTGAATATTCTTCTCAAATCTTGTGCACTGAGAAATCCAATCTCATTCATTCACATGTATTAGTCGGATTCAACATATAATGTGAACACATAGGAAAATATTAAGTTAACACTGTTGCATCAGGTTAAGTCTTAGAAAGTCCCATGAGGTTGGAGAAATCCAACCTTGGAGATACTTAGTATTTTTTAAGTGTATTGTCGCTTAGTTGCATTTTGGGCAGAGAGTCCTACAGCGCGGAAACAGGGCCTTCAGCCTAACTTGTCCATGCTAATCAAGATGCATTAGTCGCACCTGCTCATGCTTGGTCCATATCCCTCTAAACCTTTTCTATCCATGTGCCTGTCCAAATGTCTTTTAGATGTTGTTATACTACCTGTCTCAACAACTTCCTGTGGGAGCTTGTTCCATATACCCACAGTCCTCTGTGTGAAAAAGTTGCCCTTCAGGTTCCTATTAAACTTTTCCCATCTCACCTGAAACCAATGTTCCCTGCATCTTGATTCTCCTATTCTGGGTAAAAGACTCTGCGTATTTATCCTATCTTTTCCCCTCACAATCTTATAAGATCAGCCCTGATCTTCCTGCACTCAAAGGACATAATCCTAACCCGCCCAACCTCTCCCTATAGCTCAGGCCCTCATGTCCTGGCAATGCCCTCAGAAATCTTCTCCGTAATCTTTCCAACTTAGCAACATCCTTCCTATAGCAAGGTGACTAAAACTGAACACAGTAACCCAAATACCAGTGTCGTGTACAACTGTAACATAACATCCCAACTTTTATACTCAGTACTCAGACTGATGAAGGCCAATGGACCGAAAGCCTTCTTGATCACTCTATCTACCTGTAATGCCACTTGTAAGGAACTATGTACCTGCATCCTAGTTCCCTTTGCTTTACAACACTCCCCAGGACCCTGCCATTCACTGCCAGCCATGAGTAACGTTTATTGCAAATTTTGCCTCCATTTTGATAAATTCACCTGTCTTTCCCACACCCCACCAGGAAATTGCAAGGAGACAAATGTCTCCCTTCTTTTTTGTTTGAAATTATTAAAAAACATTACTCACTTGCAATAACTACATTGATTCTTTAAAAGCACAGTGGCAGGAGAAGCTGCTGTTGATAGCTCCAGACATCTAAGGTGTTTCGACAAAGTAGAGCTTTGTTCAACAGGTCACTTCTCTTAAAGTTGGGGAGCAGATAATAAGGTAAGAACATTGAAACGGGGAAGATGAAAAAGAACTAGTCGAAAAAGAACGACTACTTTTGGGCATCAGAGTAACCATAATGTGGAAGCAAACAAAATATTGCAAATAACAGTCAAAGCTAATTCAAAAACATTAAAGAATATCATTTCAAATGTGATGCAGCAAAGCCATTCTGAGTAAGAGATAAGAAAAGATAAATGCTGAGTTTTCATGTAAGTAGATATTGGCTTTTAATTTGCTTTTTAAAATCCAGAAAGATCTCTCTGAAATCATCTGCTGACTATACTCCAGTGCAATCTGTCTTAACTATGAAACCCTAGCATAAGGCACTTGAAAAAATGGACTGTGTAGATTTACTGTAAGGAATAACATGAAGAGGTTTTCTCTTTGAGCAGTGCTTTCATCATGACAGGGATGAATTAAATGGTGGTCAGGTAACTGATGGCTCCAGGATACTGGGAGACAATGTAGTAAGAAAATAATGGTATATGGAGATTTTAAATCTGAAGACTTCTGATACCAATTTACTCCTGTAGGATTCAGTTGTCGATCCCACAGTGAGCTAAAACTGGATTTCATTTTCTTCTATGAAAAAAATGACAGCCTTGACTGGTGAGGTGTATCGTGGGTAAATTATAGATGTAAGACAGAAACTGGACACAGAGGAAGTCAGACAGGAGTTATCAATTTCACAGAACAAAAGATTTTGAACAATTTTTTCCACAATGGTTGCTGGATAGTTTTATTAAAACATTACAGGTCAACTAATGAAATAGGAAAACAGATTTCTTAAAAAGATCTGTTTTTGAAATTCGACCCATCTATGAGCAATGTAAAACCCGCAAGTAATTTAACAAAGGCTTGGTGGGTTTTATTTTTAACAGTTCGCTTCAATAACAAACAGATATCGTGAAATAAAATATATTTGACCCAGTGGGAACAAGTGAGCAGTGATTGTCATCCACATCATCTGTATAATAATTGGAAATGCTTACACAGAGCTTTTCACAGCAATTTCGTGTTCACGTCGTCACACACTCAAAAAAAAATAATCCTGGCTATAAACCTTGCACAACTTTTGTGTGCGTACCTATTCTTCACCCATTGCTTTCCTACTTCCTTGCAATTCTCCTTAATGAAGAGGAGTTTAGAGTTCATGGACATATCCATTTACAGCCGGGCAAAATCAGATCTGTGGTACGGAAGACAGATATTCTCCAGCCAGCGTTCGCATCTCTCTTCACATGATCCAACAGAAAACGGTAAATGTAATCAACGTTATAAAACATTGTAGAGAGGTAAATCAAAACCAGAAGATGCTCTCGACAGGAGGAGAGTTGACTAGCATCTGTGTTCTCAATAGTTATACCATAGTTCCTCTGAACCGATTCACATAACACATTATAGTGATAGGGGACTGATACTTAGAACACTCAAGTGTACCAAATCATTTTTCCTATTTGAGAGCCTAGAGTTTTATAGTTATGACCATTGGTCACAGACCAATATTTGAGGCAAGCAATAAGAGTGCAGCTTGTATACCCATGGATTCATGGGAGGTGGTCTTGGAAGGGAGGATGCTCCTCAAACTGCAGAGCATCTTGGACAATACAGCTCACCCCCTCCATGACACATTAGTCAACCTGAGGAGCACCTTCAGCAACAGACTGGTTCCCCCAAGATGCAGTACAGAACGCTACAGGAGATCCTTCTTCCCTGTGGCTATCAAACTGTACAACTCCTCCCCCTTCTGTCATGGGGTAGACTGACGACCCCCCCCCCCCCCCCACCCAAACGTTTGCACATCCCTAATCCTTTCCACTCGTCACTTTAATTTCATGTTTCATGTATCTTGTGTTTTATGGCTATTGGCAGATCAATTTCCCTCCTGGGATAAATAAAGTTATATCGAATCGTATTGTATCTTATCATCAAACACAGTTGGCATAGGACATTGAGGGATGTGAAATAGGCCTCTCCTTCCCATTCAGTTAATTCCTCTGTGACTTTTCTTCTGGGCTGCCACGTAACCATCTAGAGGCTAACCATAAGACACACACCCAGGACTGATCACCCTGTGGTGGGCCTGCCTCAACTGAGGGTGTCTTGTGATAAAAGGCCGAAACACCCAGTGACGTTGAGGTACACAACTGAAGATGTGTCTGAATGGTAGCAACATCACCTAGTGGTCACCCCCAAGAACAACACCAGTCAATTGTAGTGCAAACCTTAGGGATTGTAACATCTAGTCCTACTAATCAATCTGATCATAGATAAATATTTTTCCTTGGTGTTTTTGCTTTACTTCTCCATGCTGACTTTTATTCTTCTACTTTGGACTTCACGATCTTCCTAATTCCATCCATTTGGAGTGTTAGCTGTGACTAAGCCATTTGTGCTTTCCCCCCCAAAATCAGGAAGTTGTCATTTCAAGTCTTATTCTTTCTTCCAGGGGAGTGTTGATCTCTCCGAGCCATTGGCCTCTCCTCGGGTGCGGTGTTAAACCTTTGGGCCTATCTGTTCTCTGGAGATTACACTTTCTGTGGATCTATTTCCACATTTTTCTGGTCAAGATCTATTCTTCACTCAAGTGTTCAAACAGATTGTGCTTGCTAATTATGTGAGCTGGCTGCTGTGCTTCCTACATCAAAACAGTAATTACTTTTCAAAGGTACACCACCATGATATGCAATGTCCAAAAAGGAAGATGCAGGAGCCGAAGAAATACAAGAATTTGATCTTTAGGAACCGATCCATGTTCTGGGGAGATGCTGCCTGACCCGCTGAGTTACTCCAGCACTTTGTGTCTTCTCTGACCTTTAGGAGTGGTTGGTTCAGATCGCAAACTTCCAGAAAGTCTCCTCTGCTGAACATCTCTGCAAAATATAGAACCAAAAGAAAATGAGGGAGAGTTAATATAAGGATTCTGTCCATACTGAGTGAGCACCAACTCGTTTCAGCAGATGGATCACTTTAGCCTGCACTGTCCGATTTCCTGCCAAAATAACAGGGCAGTTTACGCGGAGCTACTGCGTGCCCGTTAAACTCGCACAATGAACCATCATCGCCAGGGACTCAGGGAGTTGGCCAATTTGAGTATTCCTAATAAGTGAGGGCAGTTACTGGAGAAGGAGATGGGAAAATAGCCCATGGAGGCAGCAATGGAAGGGTGCATCTGCAAAACAAAACAATTTATTCATCAACATTCATTTAACAAAACTATAACTGATTAGTACGGATGCCAGGGGTTAGAGGGAGACGGCAGGAGAATGTTTTTGAGAGGGAAAGATATATCAGCCATGATTGAATGGCGGAGTATACTTGATGGGCCGAATGGCCTGATGCTGCTCCTATGACTTATGAACTTACGAACTTATGAGCCACAGCAGGAAATGCAACCACAGATGAAACATACAATCATTTCCCTCTCCAAGCAGAACAACGTCATAAGCCACACCATCATCTCCTGCAGATGGATGGATGCCAACCACGCAGGGAGTAGAGGGACATGGATTATGTTCAGACAGATAAGAGTAGGTCTCGGCATCATGTTTGGCACAGTCATTGTGGGCTGAAGGGCCTGTCCTTGCGCTGTACTCTTCTGTTTTCTATGTTTTCTGTTCTGTATTCAGAATATGTGCTCAAGAGATCAGATGTGATCTCCAAACCAGTAATGTTTTGAATCAGTTATTTTATCTTTAAGCATTTGGGTTAAATTGGCAATAGCTCATCAGTACTGACATAGTTCTTACACAAGGGTAAAGGATTCATGACTCATGGGTGCTGTGTGCTTGATTCGAGTTGTTTATTGAAATGTTGCTGATGCACTCGTCTCTATGAATCTTAATTCCCTTTGTCTTCTTTAATTTTGGATTTTCTTTTAGAGGTTTTGTTTTTCTCCCAGAACTAACTGCATGACGAGTATGGCCTTCTTAACAGACCAGAGATATTCATGTATTTGAAATACTCTGTGTCCCGAGGGGTTTGGTGATTAAGGCTTTCTGGGCTTTTGAAGTATCAAGGACTGTGACAAACTCATTGGTACTCAAGATATGGTTTCTGAAACAGTGAAACAAGGCACAGAATAGTTATCTGTGTAGCCTGCGACTGCACACCAATGTCCCAGGAAACAGACAATCTAAATGCTAATCATTTTTGGTTTCCTATGCAGGTTGCATTTCGAATTCTAAAAAAATATATCTTCACAATACTCTAAAAATATTTCCAAATTTTCACAAAGATCTCCCATCTTTTATTTTGTTACCTAGCCTGGTGATGGTCCTTAATTCTTTAATTTATAGCCATCTCGCACTATGTAGTCCAAACTTCATTGCTCAGTCCTTTGAATCAATGCGTGACTTGGAGAGTTTAAAATATTACAGTGTGGAAATACCTTTCATTCTGCAAACTTTCTCTGTTTTGATCGATTCTCCGTGAGCTTGGTTGTATCTCATTTGCATCTATTGGTATTATTGCATTGTTGCACCTTGTATCATCCCAAAACCTTCAGCGATACTATATGTGCTCAGAAATCAACCAAGTTTTACAATCAACATCAGCCAAAATTCTCAACTATATGGATAGGAACATAGCTTAAACGCTGCAATGCCATTTTTTGCTGTATTAACTATGCCTTAGTCCTTCACAGCTTTCCTTGGTGATTGCAATGCTGTTGTTTAAAGGCTAATTAATACTACATTGTATAAATAAACATGATTACACTGGGATTGTTTCAATCAATGGATGTTTCATGCAAGGTATGTATTTTTCGACTGTCAGTAACATTGAATAAACATGTTCTCTGGAGATCTTCCCTCCACAGTTTCCAGCCCCATGGATTCTGACCATGTGCAGCCTGCCTCTTCCTTCTGCCTAAGAACCATAAGAAGCACTTTCCCAGTAGACCCATCATTTCAATCTGTTCCAGATCCACAGAACTCTCTGCTTTCTGCCACAAACCTGAATCTCCCCTCATCCTACATTTGCAATACCTCTGATGTGCTGCAATGTTAACAGTTTATGGTTTCCCAGTCTCCAATGGCTCTTTCTCACCATGAGTCATGGAGTCGTACAGCATGGAAACAGATCCCTTGGCCCAACTTGCCCATGATGACCAAAATGCCCCATTTACACTATTCCCACCTGCCTGTGTTTGGCCCAAATCTCTCTAAACATTTCCTATCCGTGTACCTGTCCAAATGTCTTTTAAATTTTATAGTACCTGCCTCAACTACTTCCTCTCACAGCTCCATCCATATACCCACCACCTTCTGTGTGAAAAAGCACCCCTCAGGTTCCTATTAAATCTTTCCTCTCTCACCTTAAACCTATGGTTCTTAATTCATCTACTCTGGGTAAAAGATTCTGTACATTTACTATATCTATTCCCCTCATGACCTCGATAAGATTACCCCTTAATCTGCTATGCTCCAAGGAATATAGTCTTGCCCAACCTCTCCCTATAGCTCAGGCCTTCAAGCCCCGGCAACATCCTTGTAAATCATCTCTACATTCTTTCCAGCTTAACAACATCTTTCCTAGAGCAGGGTGACCAAAACTGAACAGGATACTCCAAAATGGACTCACCAACCTCTTGTACAACTGTAACATAACATCCCAAGTTCTGTACTCAATACCCTGGCTAATGAAGGTCAATGTGCTAAAGCCTTCTTGACCACTTTCTTGAATGTATAAACACACTACATCTCCATCCCCCACCATAATGATCTGAGGGCCCTTTACTTGAACAGAGGCCTGGTCAGTCATTTTCCATTGTTAATTGCATTCACGGCTAAATATTCTCAGTTTGAGCAACCTTTCCTTTAATTGCATGCACTTTCTCCAAATAAAATGACTAACAAAGGGAATCCATTTGGCCCAATCTATTCCTGTTTCTTTGAGGAATATGTGAGCCAATCCATGCTTCAGTCAGTCAGGCCCGGCCCAACATCTTTTCCTGCTGCGTTGTTCTGTATTGTAGTGCAGGTGCTGCTTTTTTTTCCCCTTGAACAGAACTAGAAACTGTTATCATTTTTTGCTGCCAATTTCAAACCCACTCTCAGTTTCACATTCATTTTCTACCTCTTCCTTCATCAGGAACATAAGAAAATAGGAGCACGATTTGTCCACTTTGCTCCCTTAATTCTGCCCCACCATTCAAAATGGCTGATCAGCTCCAGGCCTCTCTGCTTTTTCTGTGCCAGTTCCACATCACTGCCAATACCTCAATCTTTTAAACATTTATCTATCTTCTCTTTAAATATGTCCTGTAATCTAGCCTTCACAATC
Organism: Rhinoraja longicauda; assembly: GCF_053455715.1. Taxonomy (NCBI): domain Eukaryota; kingdom Metazoa; phylum Chordata; class Chondrichthyes; order Rajiformes; family Arhynchobatidae; genus Rhinoraja; species Rhinoraja longicauda. The sequence continues at coordinate 36,183,987 of NC_135958.1, forward strand.
CTCAGGGGCACCTTTCATGAAGAAGGACTCAATGTAATCATCTATTTTTTTCTGCTGTTTCCTTATTCCACAATATAATCTCAGCCCTGGCCCCCATTAACCTCTGCTAATCTTTTTTTTAACAATCTCTGCTAGCTTTTAAAGTCAGCTTTTTTTTCTGCTAGATTTCTCGCATGTGTTACTGCCTCAACTTCACCTGATGGGGGTTGGGGGAGGGTTGGGGAGAGCCTTTGTTGAATACTGAAATGTTTGCCCATCGTCATGGTTACTGGTCTGCTTGGAAAACATTATAAAACTTCTCCTCTGATTTTTAACTTCCTTTATCAGCAAGATCGGATCACTTTACCTGTTGGAGTTTTGCGCCGGACAGGGAAATATATTTGTCGCTAACTCGGTATAGCTTTTTTAAAAGGAGACATAAGAGACTGCAGATGCTGGAATCTTCAGCAAAAAACAGACTGCTGGAGGAACTCAATGGGTCAGACAGCATCTGTGAGGGAATAGACAGACGCCATTTTAGGTAGGGATTGAAGAATGGCCCCAACCCAAAATGCTATCTGGCCATTCCTTCACCAAAACTGCCCTCTGCTCCCCAGCGTCTACCTTTAAATGTCAACCATTGTTTGTTTCTTCTCTTATCTCCTTGTTTAATCTCCCAATTTGTGCAGCCAAATTATGCCTTATCCCTTTGTGGTTTATATTTAAGACCCAGGTTTTAGATTGAACTAAATTACACTCATTGTTAATATAAAATTCTATCATTAGGATCAACCTTCCCTGAAGGCAAATCAACTACATGTTTATTAATTAACTCTTTCATACGATGCCAGCTCCAAAATAATATTTCCATAATTGGTTTCTCAACATATTGATCTCAAAATAACATCCTGTATGTAGAAAATTAAAATCAAATAATTGATGCTGGAAATTTGCACCTATTTTGTTGTGAATGCTTTACGCATTTAGATACAATTACTTTAAATTTGGCTTTCTTTTTTTTCTGAATGCTTTATTTTCTGTATATTTTTGCTTACCCGCTCTGTTTACTTTTACCAACACCTCAACTCTTTCAGAAGGGTTTGGCATTTTATTACCTTTTTTTATTGTTACTCCATCTTCACATTCTATCCCTTCTCTGGCCTCAGATATAAAATGGAAGAACTTTCACCAGTGCACAATATAATGGCTACATTGATTTCACAAACCTCTGCACGTTCTTAAACTACAGGTAGAAACATTGCACAATATTTAACTAGAGAAAGAATGAGTCTACTTCAAAGGTAGTCACAAAATGCTGGAGTAACTCAACGGGTCAGGCAGCGTCTCTGGAGAGAAGGAATAGGTGATGTTTCAGGTTGAGACCCTTCTTTAGACTTATCCCCCCCGAGTCTACTTCAATGTGGGTACATAGAAATTCTATTGACTGGGAGCAGACTTCCCAATATCTCTGATTCGTGGACATTTAAACCTGACTTTGTCACATTTTTGGCATGATTCATAGAGCTTTAAATCAGGCGTGTCACATTTTGATCAGCCAGATTATCATTAAAAAATAAACAAGTGATGCATTATGGAGATGCAATTTCATACATCTTCACATGTAGAAAATTAAAATCTGTTTTGCTGAGTCACCTGCAATTAATAAATTGCCAATCCAGCAAAATGATCAAACATGATTAAATAACTTGAAGTACGATGAACAGGTCATTTCTATTGGGATCAGTCCAGTGACATTGTAATTATGAAACTTTCTTAGCAAATCTTGACTGAATTTGGCCATCACACATTTAGGATATACTAGACCAAGTGGACCCGTTGGGCCCAAACCTCTCCTGCATTGGTGCAACACCCTTTCCTCCCCCCCTCCCCTCTCTCCTCAACCCCCCCTCCCCTCTCCCTTCTCCCCCACTCCCCCCTTCCCCCTCCCTCCCTCCCCTCCTTTTAAACTTTAAAATGGAATAACTTTAAAAATATAACACCAATTTCAATAAAACTACTTGCATTATCACTAAAGTGACAATGATGAGTATGGTGGGCCTAACATTGTTGCGTTATCATGTACCGTTTTGGCTGAAGTTCAGTCACAAACAAGATAACAAACGAGAGTTTTAGTATATAGATAATGGTTGTAATCAGGTTGTTTTCAGACTCCAAAAACATGCAAATATGCACATGTGGTACGATCTTATAAACAATTGATGTACTTGGTCCTTCCAACACCTTCTTGGCTTAAATATGAAATAGAATTTGGATCTCAGCCATGTTCACACTTTCGTAATTGAATTGGAGGAAAGAATATTAGTCAACGATAGTTTAATGCCAACCTGCAACTGGAGAAGATTTGACTGAAGATGGGGCATCATCCATACATTTTCAGCCACAGCTAATGAAGCATTATGCTTACATTCACAATACGTAATGAGTTAATTAGATCTGAGATATATTTTCAATTTCCAGAATCATAAAAAAAACATACATTTTATTTTTATGATTTGTTCCATGACCTTCGGAAATCCAAGAGAATTTTATATTTGTTGTTTTGTTTCTGTTGTAACATGGAAAATGAGTCACTAATTTGCACATAGTAATGTCCTTCAAACGGATGGATAAAGAAAATATAATTAACTTTAGTGATGTTGTTGTAATGAAATTAATATTGTTAATGGCTTCCTTTTCCTAATATTATCCCTTTCTCCTTCATGTCTGTGTCATTAGATAGGTCTTGAAAAAGCCAAACATTGATAAAGAAATAGCCATTCTTGCCAATTCCAACAATACTTACACACTGTTTTTCTCTCCATTTTCTTCATAAATATATTCTCAAAACCATGACGTTTTCACCAAGATTTTTATCATCTGCTTTAACATTTTCTTTTGTAGCTTAGAGCTAGCTTTTTTTTTGGATAAAGTTGCTATTATAGTACACACTTGGAACATTTTGAAATATGAGCATGGCTATTTAATTATATCTTGTTGTTCATATCATATCATATATCTACAGCCGGAAACAGGCCTTTTCGGCCCTCCAAGTCCGTGCCGCCCAGCGATCCCCGTACATTAACACTATCCTACACCCACTAGGGACAATTTTTACATTTACCCAGCCAATTAACCTACATACCTGTACGTCTTTGGAGTGTGGGAGGAAACCGAAGATCTCGGAGAAAACCCACGCAGGTCACGGGGAGAACGTACAAACTCCTTACAGTGCAGCACCCGTAGTCAGGATCGAACCTGTGTCTCCGGCGCTGCATTCGCTGTAAAGCAGCAACTCTACCGCTGCGCTACCGTGCCAATAGATAACCATTAACTTGGACAATTTACGTACATTTCTTTTTATCAAAACGGTGCTGAGATATTTTTTGTTCATAGTATAACATTGCACCCAAAAGACGATTTGCATGCAGTTATACATTCAGATTTGCAGTTTAATACCTTGGAGTTATTCAGAAACTCATGACTTTCAAACTCAGAGGAGAATGTAATGCAATCTGAACTGGCAAAGATGGTACAAATGGATCAGCAATAAATATTCTCATAATCTCTGAAACTTGGCCCGTAATGGAAATGTTTGACATTAGGCAAAAACAAACACATTTCTATCCCGAAGAACATTGCAAATGTTTTTACATATTTTGAATGGCAAATCTTCCCCAAAACCATATGATGCTTTGTCTATAAGAAAATAACTGCAGATGCTGGTACAAATCGAAGGTATTTATTCACAAAATGCTGGAGTAACTCAGCAGGTCAGGCAGCATCTCAGGAGAGGAGGAATGGGTGACGTTTCGGGTTGACACCCTTGGACCCGAAACGTCGCCCATTCCTTCTCTCCTGAGATGCTGCCTGACCTGCTGAGTTACTCCAGCATTTTGTGAATAAATACCTACGATGCTTTGTCCATCATCAACAGTTTATTGGAATGCAAATCTATTTCCTACCATCAGACAAATGGGGTTGTCTGGAGATTATTCTTGGCAAGATTAAATATGTAAACAATACGCTGATTGTGATCATGCTACGAAGCACTTTGTTAACTTTACAAGGTTATCATATCTTAAGAGGCCATAAAAGTTATTACATGAATCTAAGTTAGTCTTGTCCACTGGTAATTTGCCCGTCTATGTATAACACTGCATCTCAGGAAACAGTAGTAGGTGTTCCAGCAGTTATGGCACGAGGCAGGACATCTGTCCGCTGTGTAATAGTACAGGGGCACTACTTGAGTCATCTGGATAAACTCATTTTAGGGGTGCACCCCAGTTTGAAGGGAAAGTGATGGATTACTGTGGCCTTGTAACCTAACCACACTAATGCTTCTTTATTGCTTAGGAATCATTGTGCATGATCTCCAGGATGCAATGTAAAATTCACTTTCTCTTCTATTTCAACAGCAGAATTTAAGTAGAGGAAGCTGGCATAAAGCCTCATAAGTAAGTTTATAGGCGACAAAAGAAATGTGCATTTTTTTATTCTCCATAGCTCCAAATTACCAGAAGACAAGAAAACAAAAGGCACGCCACAATTACACAACCATAAGAAGTAGCCAGTGATTTCTGAACAAAGCTAACCCCATTTTCCACTCAGCAGGAAATACATTATATAAATGACCGTCTAGCTCTTTTTGTAATTTGTGCATAGGAGAGTGTGATTGTGAGTGGTCGAGATGAGTCTCCTGGTGATTCAGAATAGAAGAAGAAGCAAGAGTCATCTTCTCATACAAAAAGGAAGCAATTCTCCCAATGACGGTGTGCATTGTCCAAGCTAAGAGCAGTCATTACACTCCTTAAGAGACATTTTTTAACAAAGGTAATTATTCTTATAATTGGTGTGATATTTTTCAGGAGCAAAATTTTCTTCTGGCAAATAACAAAGTTGTTAGCGAAAATTGGATAGCTGCAATTGTGGTTTTTTGTGACTGTAATCAGTGGAATTAAAACACAGATTCAGTCTCTGAGGCCAAGATCACAACATCCTTCAGGAGCGTGAATCCACACAAAGCACCTCGTCCAGGCAGCGTACATATATAACATATAACATATAACAACTACAGCATGGAAACAGGCCTGTCCGGCCCTACCAGTCCACGCCGACCATTCTCCCTGACCTAGTCTCATCTACCTGCACTCAGACCATAACCCTCCAATCCCCTCCTATCCATATACCTATCCAATTTACTCTTAAATAATAAAATCGAGCCAGCCTCCACCACTTCCACCGGAAGCCCATTCCATACAGCCACAACCCTCTGAGTAAAGAAGTTCCCCCTCATGTTACCCCTAAACCTTTGTCCCTCAATTCTGAAGCTATGTCCCCTTGTTGGAATCTTCCCCACTCTCAAAGGGAAAAGCCTACCCACGTCAACTCTGTCCGTCCCTCTCAAAATTTTAAAAACCTCTATCAAGTCCCCCCTCAACCTTCTACGCTCCAAAGAATAAAGACCCAACCTGTTCAACCTCTCTCTGTAGCCTAAGTGCTGAAACCCAGGCAACATTCTAGTAAATCTCCTCTGTACCCTCTCCATTTTGTCGACATCCTTCCTATAATTTGGCGACCAGAACTGCACACCATACTCCAGATTCGGCCTCACCAATGCCCTGTACAATTTCAACATTACATCCCAACTTCTATACTCGATGCTCTGATTTATAAAGGCAAGCATACCAAACGTCTTCTTCACCACCCTATCCACATGAGATTCCACCTTCAGGGAACAATGCACAGTTATTCCCAGATCCCTCTGTTCCACTGCATTCCTCAATTCCCTACCATTTACCCTGTACGTCCTATTTTGATTTGTCCTACCAAAATGCAGCACCTCACACTTATCAGCATTAAACTCCATCTGCCATCTTTCAGCCCACCCTTCCAAAAGGCCCAAGTCTCTCTGTAGACTTTGAAAATCTACCTCACTATCAACTACTCCACCTATCTTAGTATCATCTGCATATTTACTAATCCAATTTGCCACACCATCATCCAGATCATTAATGTAAATGACAACCAACAGTGGACCCAACACAGATCCTTGGGGCACTCCACTAGACACTGGCCTCCAACCTGACATACAATTGTCAACCGTTAACCTCTGGTATCTCCCATTCAGCCATTGTTGAATCCATCTTGCAACCTCACTATTAATACCCAACGATTTAACCTTCTTAATCAACCTTCCATGTGGAACCTTGTCAAATGCCTTACTGAAGTCCATATAGACAACATCCACAGCCTTGCCTTTATCAATTTCCCTGGTAACCTCTTCAAAAAATTCAAGAAGATTAGTCAAACATGACCTTCCAGGCACAAATCCATGTTGACTGTTTCTAATCAGGCCTTGATTATCCAAATAATTATATATATTGTCCCTAAGTATCTTTTCCATTAATTTTCCCACCACAGACGTCAAACTAATAGGTCTATAATTGCTAGGCTTACTTTTAGAACCTTTTTTAAACAAAGGCACAACATGCGCAATGCGCCAATCTTCCGGCACCATCCCTGTTTCTAATGACGTTTGAAATATTTCCGTCATAGCCCCTGCTATTTCTGCACTAACTTCCCTCAATGTCCTAGGGAATATCCTATCAGGACCTGGAGACTTATCCACTTTTATATTCTTCAAAAGTGTCCGTACCTCCTCTTCTTTAATCCTCCTAATTTCCATCACTACTCTACTTGTTTCGCTTACCTCACATAATTCAATATCCTTCTCCTCGGTAAATACCGAAGAAAAGAAATTGTTTAATATCTCCCCCATTTCTTCCGGCTCAGCACATAGCTGTCCACTCTGACTCTCTAATGGACCAATTTTATCCCTCACTATCCTTTTGCTATTGACATATCTGTAGAACCCCTTGGGGTTTACTTTTACATTATTTGCCAAAGCAGCCTCATATCTTTTTTTCGCTTTTCTAATTTCCTTTTTAAGATTCCTTTTACATTCTTTATATTCCTCAAGAACCTCATTTACTCCCTGCCGCTTATATTTATTGTATATCTCCCTCTTTTTCCGAACCAAGTGTCCAATTTCCCTGGAAAACCACGGCTCTTTCAAATTATTATTCTTTCCTTTCCACCAAACAGGGACATAAAGACTCTGTACTCTCAAAATTTCACCTTTAAATATCCTCCATTTCTCTATTATATCCTTTTCATAAAACAACAATTTCCATTTCACTCCTTTTAAATCCTTTCTCATCTCCTCAAAATTAGCCTTTCTCCAATCCAAAATCTCAACCCTTGGTCCAGATTTGACCTTCTCCATAATGATATTGAAACTAATGGCATTATGATCACTAGACCCAAAGTGCTCCTCAACACATACCTCCGTCACCTGACCCATCTCATTTCCTAACAGGAGGTCCAACACTGCCCCTTCTCTGGTAGGCACCTCTACGTATTGCTGCAAAAAACTATCCTGCACACATTTTACAAACTCCAAACCATCCAGCCCTTTAACAGAATGTGATTCCCAGTCTATATACGGAAAATTGAAATCACCCACAATCACCACTCTGTGCTTACTACTAATATCTGCTATCTCCTTACATATTTGCTCTTCCAATTCTCGTTCCCTATTTGGCGGTCTATAATACACCCCTATAAGTGTTGCTAAACCTTTCTCATTTCTGAGTTCCACCCAAACAGCCTCCTTAATCGAGCCTTCTAGTCTGTCCTGCCAAAGCACTGCTGTGATATCCTCCCTGACAAGCAATGCAACACCCCCACCTCTTGCCCCTCCGATTCTATCACATCTGAAACAATGAAATCCTGGAATATTTAATTGCCAATCGCAACCCTCCTGCAACCATGTTTCACTGATCGCCACAACATCATACTTCCAGATGTCAATCCAGGCTCTAAGCTCATCCACCTTTCTTACAATGCTCCTAGCATTAAAATATACACATTTAAGGGACCCATCATTTCTTATTCTCAGTTTATTTCTTTTCCCTTCTTTCTCTCCTACATATTGGGTCTGAGTGTTTCCCTTTTCTGCCTCCTGCCTCACACACTGCCTATTAGCTATCTGTGTTTGAGTCCCTCCCCCCAACCGTACTAGTTTAAAGTCTCCGCAGTTATTTTAGCAAATCTCCCCGCCAGGATATTGGTTCCCCTCGGGTTCAGATGCAACCCGTCCTTTTTGTACAGGTCATACTTCCCCCAGAAGAGGTCCCAATGATCCAGAAACTTGAAACCCTGCTCCCTGCACCAGTTCCTCAGCCACGTATTTATCCTCCACCTCACTCCATTCCTATTCTCACTATCGCGTGGCACAGGCAGTAAGCCTGAGATTATTACTTTGGAAGTCCTTTTTTTTAACTCTCTTCCTAGCCTCCTGAATTCTCCTTTCAGGACCTCTTCCCTTATCCTACCTATATTGTTGGTACCTATATGTACCACGACCTCTGGCTCCTCTCCCTCCCCTTTCAGGATATCCTGGACACGCTCAGACACATCCCGGACACCGGCACCAGGGAGGCAAACCACCATCCGGGTCTCCCGACTGCGTCCACAGAAACGCCTATCTGACCCCCTCACTATAGAGTCCCCTATTACTACTGCTCTCCTCTTCCTTTCCCTACCCTTCTGAGCAACAGGGCCGGACTCCTTGCCAGAGGCCCGGGCACCGTCGTTGCCCCCAGGTAGGCTGTCCCCCCCAACAGTACTTAAACAGGAGTACTTATTTCCAAGGGGTACAGCCACCGGGGTACTCCCTAGTCCCTGCCTCTGTTCCTTGCCCCCCCTAACAGTGACCCACTTGTCTACCTCCCGTGGTCTAGGAGTGACCACCTCCCTGTAACTCCTATCTATAACCTCCTCACTCTCCCTGATCAGACGGAGGTCATCAATCTGCCGCTCCAGGTTCCTAATACGGTCCCTTAGGAGCCCCATCTCGTCGCACCTGGCGCAGATGTGGATGTCTGGAAGACTATCAGACTCCCAGATTCCCCACATCTGACACCCAGAACAAAAAACTGCCCTGGCAGTCATACTCTCCAAAACAAAGCCCCGCGCTCGGTTACTAAACCTACCGCCCGGCCGCTACTCCAACCGCTCCAACCGCCCACCCAAAAGAACTGAGTGATCTCCTGGGAGAGGCGAAAAACCGGATAAAAAACCCAGGCCAATTTGGGAAAAAATCCGGGAAATTCCTCTCCGACTCTCTTGACTAAAGATCTGTGCAGACCAACTGGTTGGAGTATTTAAGGTTATTATCCACCTCTTTCTTCTGTGGTCTGGGGTACTTACCTGCTTCAAAAGGGTATCTACCATACCGGTACCCATGGGTGACCGCATCAATGACTACTTAGCACTTACGTACACCGTGATGAAGTGCTTCAAGAGGTTGAAGTGCTTCAAGGGTTGGCGCCAATCAATTCCAGCCTCAAAAATGAGCTGGATTCACTTTATTTTGCCTATGGCCATATCAGATCAACAATATAGAAACATAGAAACATAGAAAATAGGTGCAGGAGTAGGCCATTTGGCCCTTCGAGCCTGCACCGCCATTCAATATGATCATGGCTGATCATCCAACTCAGTATCCTGTACCTGCCTTCTCTCCATACCCCCTGATCCCTTTAGCCACAAGGGCCACATCTAACTCCCTCTTAAATATAGCCAATGAACTGGCCTCAACTACCTTCTGTGGCAGAGAATTCCACAGATTCACCACTCTCTGTGTGAAAAGAAACGTTCTCATCTCGGTCCTAAAAGACTTCCCCCTTATCCTTAAACTGTGACCCCTTGTTCTGGTCTTCCCCAACATCGGGAACAATCTTCCAGCATCTAGCCTGTCCAACCCCTTAAGAATTTTGTAAGTTTCTATAAGATCCCCCCTCAATCTTCTAAATTCCAGCGATATGTGCTCTCCACACTGCTTTGGACCATCTGGATAATAGGAACACATACTTCAGGCTGTTATCGACAGACTATTGCTTGTCATTCAACATGATCATTCAAACTCATCACCAAGCCCCAAGACCTGGGTTTCTTTACCTGCCTTTGCAACTTCACCGATCTTTAGCATTCACCCAGGAACACTGCCCGGGCTAGATGCTTTGCATGGATCATTGCCTTCCCCTTCGGAGGACCTCACGCAGTGCGATTCAGTAATAACATCACTTTCTTATCAAGGGCAGACACAAAATGCTGGAGTAACTCAGCGGGTCAGGCAGCATCTCAGGAGAGAAGGAAGGGGTGACGTTTTGGGTTGAGACCTCTCTTTCTTATCATGTACCAAGACACTATAAATGCCTTGACTGTAATCATGTTTTGTCTTTCTGCTGACTGGTTAGCATACCACAAAAGCTTTTCCCTGTACCTCGGTACACGTGACTATAAACTAAACTGAAACTTCTTACTGAGCATCGACACAGGCTGTGTACGTAGCCCCCTGCTCTACTCTTTTTACATCCATGACTGTGTGGCTAAGTGCAGCTTCATTGCTAATTATAAATTCACCAATGACACCACCGATGTTGGCCAAATCGTGGGTGGTGATGATTTCCCCCCCCCCCCCCCCTGTAGAGAGATGGAACATCTGGTTTAGTGGTACCACAATAACAGCCTCTCAATCGTTGTCCACAAAATCTAAAAACGTATCTGTCTGAAGAAGGGTCTCGACCCGAAAGGTCACGCATTCCTCCTCTCCAGAGATGCTGCCTGACCCGTTGAGTTACTCCAGCATTTTGTGCCTGCCTTCTAGAAACTTATCATCGGCTTCAGAAAGAGGAAGACCACATGCCAGTTTTTAGTCATGGGGCGACAGTGGGGAGAGTTAGCGGGTTCACATTCTTGGTGTAAGCACCTCAGATAACCTGACCTAGGCCCAGCACATAGATGTAATAATGACGATGCCACACCAGCGTCTCTAATGTTCTTATAAGTTTCTCATGAGCTATTGTGTAAGAAGGAACCGAAGATGGACACAAAAAGCTGGGGTAACTCAGCGGACAGGCAGCTTCTCTGGAGAGAAGGGATGGGTGACGTTTCGGGTCGAGAACCTTCCAAGTTCTAAGTGTATTAAAAAACAAATAAACGATAATAATAGTGGTAAATGCAAAAACAATGCCCTCCAGTCTATGTAGATTGGAGCTTAATAGGTCTCGACCCAAAACGTCACCCATTCCTTATCTCCAGAGATGCTGCCTGTCCCGCTGAGTAACTCCAACTTTTTGTGCCTGTCATGAGCTATGGTCAATAGCATGTCAAAAGCTATTCCAACAAACAGCAGCATCCTGACTGGCTGCAGCGTGACCTGAACACACAATCCTAACACACAAGAACACAAGAGACTCCAGAGAGCGGTGTGCTCAGCCCAGTCCATCACGGGCACACCTCTCCCCATCACCAAGAGCATCTATATCAGGCGCTGCCTCAAGACGGCAGCATCTTTCATCAAGGATCCCCACTCTCTGGTCATGCCCACTTCTTACCGCTCCCATCAGGCAGGAGATACAGAAGCCAGACGTTCCACACCACCAGGGACAGCTCCTTTCTAAATCATCAGGTTCTTGCATAACATAACCCTCCCTCATCTACAGAATACCACAGCTCCTACACTACCATGGACTTATTTTCGAAATGTGTTTCTCACGAATGTCTTGTTCTATGTAGATCTTTCCCTAACGCTGTCTTGTGGAATTTAAGCATCATTTATGTTCCTGTCTGCTGTCTGAGTCGATGGGTCTATGATTTTGCTGCACTCAAGCTTCTCGTTGTACCTGTAGCTCACCAGACCCGTGCGTATCACAATAAATTTTACTTGATCTGGCCTGATTTATTGCAAGGCAAGATATGTATATCCATTTGCCAAAATTATAATTCTTATTAGTTGGTGATGGACAATCCTCAAGAAAGGGGGATCATGGATACATTGTGAAGCGCAGCATGTTGATGACAATAGACAATAGACAATAGGTGCAGGAGGAGGCCATTTGGCCCTTCGAGCCAGCACCGCCATTCAATGTGATCATGGCTGATCATTCTCAATCAGTACCCCGTTCCTGCCTTCTCCCCACACCCCCTGACTCCGCTATCCTTAAGAGCTCTATCTAGCTCTCTCTTGAATGCATTCAGAGAATTGGCCTCCACTGCCTTCTGAGCAGTGAGTGAACATGAATGTGGAGTGAACATTCAATGCAAGAGTGCGCTGCAGATATGCTGCCAGAGTACTGCCATCTTGGAGCTCCACTTTCCAATTAGCTCCATTTATTCAGCAGCCAAAGAATTTACCACTGGAGATTTTAACGGATTATTTAGGATCAGCACATTAGCTCCGTGTGACTTTGTGTGGCTGAAAGTAGGAATCTACACGTACTTGAAGCTGAAGAATGTGTTTGGCACAAATCTGTTACTTCCACACATACATGCATTGGCTGGCATTACCTCAGAAAACAATGTCGTTGGAAATATGAGCAGTGAACACACCATGGCCCAACAAACTGGTGCTTGTGAAATTGTGTTATTCAAAATGCATAAAGCATTTACCTTTTATTTGCTTCTAGATGGCTAGGCATTTGATAAGGTTCCACATGGTAGGCTGCTCTGGAAGGTTAGATCGCATGGGATCATTAGTACAGAATTAGGCCATTCGTCCCATCATGTCTGCTCTGCTATTTAACCATGGCTGATCTACTTTACCCTCTCAAACCCATTCTACTGCCTTTTCCCTGACACCCTTACTATTCAAGATCCTATCAATCTCTGCTTAAGAAATACCCAATGACTTGACCTCCATCACCATCTGTGGCAATTAATTCCACAGATTCACCATGCTCTGGCGAAAGAAATGTCTCCTCTTCTACATTCTAAAGGCATGTCCTTTTATTCTGAGGCTGTGGCCTTTGGTCCTAGATTCTCCCACTACAGGGAATATCCTCTCCAAATCCACTCTATCCACGCCTTTTATTATTCGGTAGGTTTCAACAAGATCTGCACTCCCTCATCCTTCCAGACTCCAGTGAGTATAGGCCCAGAGCCTTCAATATCTCCTCATACATTAAATTAATCATTCCCGGGATAATTCTCGTAGACTTCCTTTGGACCCTCTCCAACACCAGTACATCTTTCCGCAGATATGGGACCCAAAACTGCTCACAATATTCCAAGTGGTCTGACCAGCGCCTTATAATGCATCAGCATTACATCCTTGCTTTTAATTTCTAGTCCTCTCAAAATAAATGCCAATATTGGATTTGTTTTCCTAACCACCGACTCGACATGCAAGTTAACTTTTTGAGAGTCGCCAACCAGCACTCCCAAGGCCTTTTGCACCTCCGATTTCTGAATCCTCTCCCCATTTAGAAAATAGTTTATGCTTTTATTTCTTCTACCGAAGTGCATGACTTTACACTTTGCTGCACTGTATGCCAGTTGCCACTTTTTGGCCACTCTTCCAACCTGTCCAAGTGCTTGTGCAGATTCCTGTTTCCTCAACACTACCTGCCCCTCAACCAATCTTTGTATCATCCACAAACCTGGCCACAAATTTGCATTCGGGGAGAGGTGGCTGATTGGGTAGAGAATTTACTTTGTAGAAGAAAGCAGAGGGTGAGGTTGGAAGATTGTTTTTCGGACTGGAGGCCTATGACTAGTGTTGTCCCTCAGAGAATGGTGCTGGGCCTAATGCTGTTTCTAGTTCATATCAATGAGTTGGATAAGAATGTAGAAAGCATGATTAGTACGTTTTCAGATGAAACTATAGTGGATAATATTAAAGATAGCAAAGATGGTTATCAAAAATGATAAGAGGATCTTGATCAGTTGAGCAAGTGGGCTGAGGAATGGTTAGTGGAGTTTGTGCCGATAGGTGAGAAGTCTTGCATTTTGGGAAGTTAAACCAGGGCAGGACCTTCATGGTAAATGGAAGGGCCCTGGGGAGCGTTGCAGAGCAGAGGCATCTATGAGTGCAGCTACATTGTTCCTTGAAAGTGTTGTCACAAGTAGTGAGGATGGTCATAAAGGCTTTGGTATATTGGCCTTCATCAGTCAAGGTATTGAGTGCAGAAGTTGGGATGTTATGTTACAGTTGTACAAGACGTTGGTGAGGCCACATTTGGAAAGGAGAAAGATTTAATAGGATCCTGAGGGGCAATTTTTTTCCACATGGAGGTTGGTCAATATATAGAACGAGCTCCCAGAGGAGGTAGATGAGGCAGAAACCATAACATTAGAAAGATATTTGTACAGGTTCATGGATAGGAATGCTTTAGAGGGATTTGGGCCAAATGCAAAGACCAAATGTCTGTACAAAGTTGTATGTTCTCCCCGTGACCGTGTGGGTTTTCTCTGAGAACTTTAGTTTCCTCCCACAGTCCAAAGACGTATAGGTTTGTAGGTTAATTGTCTTGGTATAAGTGTACATTGTCCCTACTGTGTGTAGGTACTGTGTGTAAGTGTACATTGTCCCTACTGTGTGTTAATATGCAGGGATTGCTGGTCATAGAAACATAGAAACATAGAAAATAGGTGCAGGAGTAGGCCATTCGGCCCTTCGAGCCTGTACCGCCATTCAATATGATCATGGCTGATCATCCAGCTCAGTAACCTGTACCTGCCTTCTCTCCATACCACATGATCCCTTTAGCCACAAGGGCCACATCTAACTCCCTCTTAAATATAGCCAATGAACTGGCCTCAACTACTTTCTGTGGCAGAGAATTCCACAGACTCACCACTCTATGTGAAGAAATGTTTTCTCATCTCGGTCCTAAACGACTTCCCCCTTATCCTTAAGCTGTGACCCCTGGTTCTGGACTTCCCCAACATCGGGAACAATCTTCCCGCATCTAGCCTCTCCAACCCCTTAAGAATTTTATATGTTTCAATCAGATCCCCCCTCAGTCTTCTAAATTCCAGCGAGTACAAGCCTAGTCTATCCAGTCTTTTTTCATATGAAAATCCCGCCATCCCAGGGATCAATCTGGTGAACCTTCTCTGTACTCCCTCTAAGGCTAGAAGGTTGGGGCAGACACGGTGGGCCGAAGGGCCTGTTTCCGCGCTATATATCTAAACTAATCTAAAACAGTTCAGCATCGGAACAGGCTCTCTAGCCCATGATGACTGTGTTGATCATGATGCCAATTTAAATTGCGCATCTGCCTGCACATGCTTTAGACCGGTCCATTCCCATATTCATTAACCATTGGCATTGCAGATTCAAAGAGCGTAGAAAGAGCTGAAGAAAATAAAGCAGAGGGTAACAAGGCACAGATTTATCGGGCTGATATATGTACAGCAGTGCTCATTTAAGAGGGTATGATTACCCTCTGCATTTGGCCTTCCTTGAATGAGAGGAAATGTTCCAAGCAATGATGTCCTCACGGAAAATGGGTGCGGTTTTACTTCTGGCTCAGTAGTTTTAGCTCTTCATGGTTAAATTAAGAACATAAATGGAAGAGGGCTGAATTAACTGTTTTTAAACTGGAGATTGAAGTATCTGGAAAGGCGAACAGGAAGCCATTGAAGAAAAAATGTCCAAGCTAGCATAACTTTAATCTTTTTTGATTTCTGACCAACCTTCTGTCCTCTACCCCAGCTCCCACCTTCCTCCCTCCCCCTCACACCCCTTCTCCCCGCTAATATGAATTAACTTCTTTCATTTCATCTGATAATGGAAATTATGGTACAGTATGTTGTGCAATTCACCAGATTAAACTTCTGGAAGTGACACGTGAGAATAAGGGGCCATGTTCACGTATAATTGTGGCAAGGTGTCAGATCACTTTCTCACCACTACATTGAGGCTGAAGTTTCCTCGTGACTAATACTGGAACAGAAACTGTATTCAAAATAGGCTCTATCTTAGCAGAAAGGTATAAATGTATAAAGAAACACTGTGACTTTTTTCTTTCTAACTTTATTGTTTATTTAGTGCACAACAAACAACGCATCCTACAAACAGAAAGAGATTATCCCATTTTTAAGAATTCCTGCTTACATTCTTTAGAATTGTATTAACTGAGCCTTAATCACGACTTAGTGCTTTAAAATAAACCACATTTTCTTGCTGAAGTTGGAACGGTTTTTTTGTGTTTCAGTTTTACATTTGCTTGATCTCTATGCCTCTTATTTCCTTTGTCTCACAGGCTTGGAAACAGTTCATTTTAATATTCTGTATGAATTAATGTTTAATAGAGCTGTAATACTGCACCTATAAATAATTAACAGTTTAATAAAATGTTATTGCATTGCAATGAATAACCGAGAAATGTTGGATAAGACAAAAAATGACATGCCACATTCTGATTCATTGCCGTGTGCTCAGACTGAAACCTTTAGTGTCACAGCCTACAGATGTGCTGTCATGGTTACATATTATTAGTTGTATACTACGCAGGTCATATTTGTTACTGCAATTTATAATTTACCTAAACAAATCAACAGCATGTGTTAAAAGCTACGTGTAAGATATATTTTCCACTTAAAATGAAATGGTATTTTTTCAATGGCTTGACACAGTTACATTTGTACGTTTGCAATGCCTCCCATCACATGACAATTTTTCAGTTTTCAGAGTAATGACTAAATCGCAAGCATGTGTGCTGAGAAACCTGTGATAATCTTGAGAAATAGACAAAGGGAAATGTCCGCCATGATTTCTTCCACCTCTTACGCATTTAAAGCTTCCATTACCTTCTACCTTCTACCTGCTTCACCAGCTGAAATTTAGATGAACTAGCATGCGTCGTTAAATGCGTCAAAATGTGCATAAATCAGGCTTCTGTAATTTTTCATGCTGATTTTGAAAACATCTTGCTAGAAACAGACACTGCTTCTGAAATAATTTTCCTTCCAGATCGGATTCTGTACACTACCTCACATTCTGCCCTTTTTTTTCAACAGAGACCTTCATATCAAACTTCAATTGAGGCTAAATAAACTTTATATTTGGTGAAGTAAGTTACTTTATCTGCCTTGTAAGATATTCAAAGGTATCTTCTGTTCTTAAAATGACTTTACTCTCAGGGGATTGATTTATTATCTTGAGCTGAATCCCTTTGGCAATGGCCAATTTACTTTAGATTTTAGACTTTAGAGACACGCAGCGGAAACGGGTCCTTCAGCCCACCAAGTCCGTGCCGACCAATGATCACCCCATACACTAACACTACCCTACACACTGAGGACACTCAACCGAAGTCAACTAACCTACAAACCTGTACATCTTTGGAGTGTGGGAGCACGCAGAGAAATCCCACGTGGTCACTAGGAGAACGTACAAACTCCATACAGACAGCACCCTTAGTCAGGATCAAACCTGGGTCTCTGGTAATGCAAAGCAGCAACTCTACCGCCGCGCCACTGAGCCATCCTGGAGAGAATTATTGCTCTGGTGAGATTTGTTTGCTTTCAGCCATTCCAGCCATTCAGCCATCCCAGTGCCTGTAAGTCGCTAAGAGACTGGAACGTATGACATCTACTTCCCAGGCAGCGCACCATCTTTTGAATTCTCACTCCACCATTGATTTTCTACACACTCCACACCTCCACACAGATGTTTCACCTCCAAAGGGGTAATGGTGAAAAGATTCCTCCATCTTCTCCATTTAGGCAAAGACAGTGAGAAATAGCGTGACATAGAGGACTTCAACTTCCTGCCAAGGGCTAAAAGGGGCCACAATCCCTAAACACCTCAAGAGCAAGAGTGTTCTGCAATCGGCCAGGTGTGCTCAACAAGTGTCTTTCATTGTAATTACTACATCCCCTTTGAGGCGATCAACAATACACCCCTCATTCCCATCTGCTGCCGCATCTCCGTCAAGCGTGTTTGGCCTGCGGCTTGCTTACAAGTGCAATTATCTTCTGTTTCATCTTTGCAAATTATCAGGATGCACCACCTGTTACCCCTTCCATACAAGAAAAGGATGCAGAACATGGAATAATGAACAGCAGAGTGCAACGTTGTCGCCGACATCCTCAGAGTCTGGCATTGACGGGGGGAGACAACAGAACCGAGCACCGGCAAGTTGCAGCCTGACGCCAGACATCGAGAATCTGGTGCATGGCCTCCATCTCCATACTGCCCAGAGGACATAACTGGACTAATGTGGATGCAATATGTTTAGAAACATGTCAGGCATTTCATGCGGAGAGTAACATCAAGGTTTACACCGAGGGTAACGCGGTGGTGCAGCGGTAGAGTTGCTGCCTTACAGCGCTTACAGCGCCAGAGACCTGGGTTCGATCCCGACTACGGGTGCTGTCTGTACGGAGTTTGTACGTTCTCCCCGTGATCGTGTAGGTTTTCTCCGAGAACTTTGGTTTCCTTCAACACTCCAAAGACGTACAGGTTTGTAGGTTAATTGGCTTGGTATAAATGTAAAATTGTCCCTAGTGTGTGTAGGGAATCGCTGGTTGGTTCGGACTTGGTGAGCCCAAGGGCCTGTTTCCGAGCTGCATCTCTAAACTAAACTAAACTAAGATATAAGGCTGTGATTTCCCTTTGGGCATCATGCACATTTGTTTGTTGAGCATTATCAGCAGCTGATCCCACAACACTTAATGGTCCAGGTGGTTAACTACTATGGACCTCAGATGGAGGCCATATGGCAACTTGTGCCTTTCTGGTCTCACACTGACCCAAATCAAAATCCGGTTTCTGCAAGTTGGACCTCGAAAGGAACAGTGCTATCCTCAGTGAATAGGTCACAAACAGATCACCGATCTCAATGGGTGTGAGAATAGTACTGCGCATGAGCAGATTGCCCTTGTACCTTAGCAGAGAGAGAGGCCACGTATGAACAGACCACTCTACTGCATCGTCAAAGAGAAGGGAAACCTAAGTGGAGATCTTTGCAACTCTAAAGAAGGGTATCGACCCGAAACATCACCCATTCCTTCTTTACAGAGATGCTGCCTGTCCCGCTGAGTTACTCCAGCATTTCGTGTCTTTCTTTGCAACTCACTGCAGTCTGTTGAGACATTTTCCAAATTCCACAGATTGGGCTAAAGCATTTATATGTTGACATTCTTGTTCAACGGGTTTCCCTACACAGTGACACAGCTGACGGCGCTCCATTAGCAAGCTTTTTAGGTAAGGTCTGGCAAAGCCAGGTCTGCAGCAACAACAGCGGCCACCATAATGGGCTCATTAATCTCTGCACTACGAAGAGTGCGATTTTGCCAAATTAACCAAATCTGCAAACCATATCCCAACAATCTTCCCCAACAAAATCGTCCCCAACAACTCTCACCAATATCTTCCCCAACAACTCTCACCAACTTCTACAGATGCGCCGTGGAAAGCGTTTCATCGGGATGCATCACAGCGTGGCTTGGGAACAACTCCGTCCAAGACAGCAAGAAATCGAAGAGAATTGTGAACACAGCCCAGACCATCACACAAACCGACCTCCCTTCCATCGACTCCATTTACACCTTACTCTGCCTCGCTCGGCAAGGCCACCAGCATAATCAAGGACGAGTCACACTCTGGCCACTCCCTCTTCTCTCCTATCCCTTCAGGCTAAAGGTATCGAAGTGTGAAACGTCACACCTCCAGTTTCAGGGACAGTTTCTTCCCAGCTATTATCAGGCAACTGAACCATCCTACCACAACTAGAGAGCAGTGCTGATCTACTATCTACCTCATTGGTGACCCTCGGACCATCTTTGATCTGACTTTACTGACTATATCTTGCACTAAATGTTATTCTCGTTATCCCCTTTATCATGTATCTGTATACTGGTGGTGGCTCGGTTGTAATCATGTGTTGCTTTTCTGCTGACTGGTTAGCACGCAACAAAAGTCTTTCACGGTACCTTGGTACACATGACAATAAACTAAATTCAAATAACAAGCATTTGAAAAGAGCTACTGTTTCTAAAATTGTTTCGTAATAAACAAAACAATCAAATAATATGAAAAAAGTCAAAATTCACAACATTTGGTTCTGAACGCTATATTCTCGTGTCTTTCCTCTCTCACGAGGCCATACGTGCGTTTCCATGTTTTAGTTGCATGTTGCAGTGTCCCCTTGGCGGCTACAGTCTAGCTTTGATCCCATTGAGATATCTTTGCTGATCCACACAAAATACTTGTGCAAGCTGGGCAGCTTTTAGTCTGCTGCCTATTCTAGGTGAAGGAGCTAGAAGGGATGATTCACTGGGCAACATGAGTGGCTACACTGCCTGAGAAACCATGGAAGGAGATTTGTTGCCGTGGTGAAGAGGACACCAATTTTCTGAACCTGTGCATCAAACAAGCTATGACAATATTGGATGGACTGACCAGCCAGCATAACAATGCCCCACCGTTCATCCGACCACCAGACCAGGAGCTGAACCAGTTAACAGAGTCTGAATCATAGGTAGAAATCAGCCTGAATAATTGTCTCAACCCAAAACGTCACCTATCATTGTTCTCCAGGGATGCTGCCTCGCCTGCTGAGTTACTCCAACACTTTGTGTTCTCCCGAATCCTAGGTGTTTAGTCCCTGTTTTCTTCATCTTTCTCCTCAGAAAAAAATCCCTGAGGTATTTCAGCACAAATCATCACGAAGAAGGGTTTGGGGCCAGGGAGGTGAGATGGAGTCACAGACAGCTTTTCTTCCTTTAACTGTGACTGTCCCACGACTGTTGTAAGTTGCACCTCTGAGCACCAACTTCTGCTGGTAAAGTTGTAAATTGATTTTGTGCCAATAACAAATTCATTAATAAAATCAGAACATGCAGGGAACACTCAGTGCCTGTTCCTATTACACAATGGTCACAGTTTTACCAGAGAAATGATTGCTAGCGCTATTTACTGCAAGCTCAATCAATTTGACAATTAGGAAACTATGCGTGCTACCCAAATCAATTTCCAGAGACACAAGAGACCGCAGATGCTAGAATCTTGAGGGGAAAAAAAAAACTAACTGCTGGAGTAACTCATTGGGTCAGGCAGCATCAGTAGAGGAAATAGACAGATGATGTTTCGGGTTGGAAGATTTTGGGTCTGAGGAAGAGACACGACTCAATACACCATCTGTCCAACAGGACAGGCAGCATCTCTGGACAGAAGGAATGGTATAAGCATTGGCCGTGGACAATGGCAGGGGTCTTTTATAGCCACCTTTTTGAGCAGACAGTTTAATATCTCGATTCACCTCCGATGCTGCGGCAGTCCCTCATCATTGTATTGGCATTTCAGCTTGAGAATCTCCATGCTTTCCCACACACAGCAGTGAACAGGGTCTGAATTACCCCTCTGCTGAACCCATTCTATATTGTAGTTTACACGCATGACAATTTCCTGGATGCCCTCTTGCAAACTTAAGAAAAAAGAGTAAACAGTTGAATCATTGAATTTATAAAATGATAGTTTTATTTTGAAAGTACAATCCTCCTCCATTTCCCTCTACAATCCTTACACAATATTAGGCTGAAATCTGGCATTGCTCCCCAATGGACATCTATTGATAATATGCTTGTTTATTTGCCTGAAGCAAAGTGTTGCTGGGAAGTATTTGACGAGCAGATCCTTCACAATTTCTGCATAATATAAAAATCTCCTTTATTCTATCTGTGTAATCAGACTGTTAATTAAAGTACATGGTTGGGTGGTCGCAATTCAAAACTTTCAAACTGTATGTGTTATGAACAGTTCTCGGAATCTGAGCCTTTGTAACCTGTGGGGGACTTGTATAAAGAATATCACCTGAGTGAAACACTGCATGATATCCTGCACCACTGACACACCCTTTAGTGGGCGAGTTGTAATGGAAAGAAATGGGCGGCACGGTGGCGCAGCGGTGGAAGTGTTGCCTTACAACACCAGAGACCCGAGTTCGATCCTGACTACAGGTGCTTGTCTGTACGGAGTTTGCATGTGACTGCACGAGTTTCTGGTGAAGCCTCACCAACAGCCTGTACAATTGCAACAAACACTGCCTATTTTTATACTTCAACTCCATTGCAATAAATGCCAATTGCTGTTTGCCTTCTCAACTATTTGTTCACTCTGCCTTCAAGCTCTTTGGAAGTTGGAACTGATGACAAGCAAATGAATCCCAATAACCAACTGAGAAATGATTTGGAGCTTTAAAGAGTGGCGTTCCTACTGCATTTTGAGTTTCACATACGGATTCTCAAATATTTTTACTTTCTTTCAAACCTCAACTTAAATATCATAGTTGGGAACCAGTGCTGCTGGCAAACTGGCCACACCCAGGAACCACATGAAATTGGTTGCTGGCAGCTGTTTATAATGATTCAGGACTGCAGCCAGCTAACTCATTACTTGTCTTTGGCTTTCTGCCTATTTCTGGAGATCAGGAAATAGTGTCTCTGACACTATTTAAAGGTAGTCAACAGTTAAAGGGAAAGTGTCAATTGAAGCAACTGGAACCAAGTATTGGGATTGAAAATATTGGTTGGAAGAAGTTGGCATATTCTCCTTTTCCCTCTGGCAGTTGGAAGTCCTCAGTCATAGAGTAATACGGCATGGAAACAGGCCCTTCAGTCCAACTCATTCTCGCTGATTGAGATAGCCATCTAAGCTGGTTCCATGTTAGGCCCAGAGCCTTCTGATCCTTTTCTGTCCCTGTATCTGTCAAATGTCTTTTAAATATTGTTAATTTACCTGCTCAACAACTTCCTCTGGCAGCTCACTCCATATATGCACCACCCTCTGTGCAAAGAAGGTGCCCCTCAGATCCCTTTTAAATCTTTCCCCTCTCATCTTAAACTTATCGCCTCTAGTTTTTCAATGCCCTTCCCTGGAAAAAGTTTGTGCATTCACCTTATCTATGCCCCTCATGATTTTATGCACATCTATAAGGTTTATCTCTCAGTCTCCTGCACTTCAGGGTGTAAAGCCTGCAAACCTCTCCCTGTAACTCAGGCCCTCAAGTCCTGACAATATTCCTGTCAATCTGCTTTGCACTCTTTGCTATAGCAAGATCACCAAAAACTATGCACAATACAACAGATGGGCAGCACAGTGGCATAGTGGTAGAGCTACCTGCCTTACAGGCAGGAACAGGGTACTGATTCTGGATGATTAGCCACGATCATATTGAATGGCGGTGCTGGGCCGAAGGGTCGAATGGCCTATTCCTGCACCTATTTTCTATGTTTCTATGTTTTTACAGCGCCAGAGACCCGGGTTCGATCCTGACTGTGGGTGATTGGCTGTGGGGAGTTTGTACGTTCTCCCCATGAACTGCGTGGGTTTACTCCGAGATCTTCAGTTTCCTCCCACATTCCAAAGATGTACAAATTTGTAGCTTAATTGGCTTGCTATAAAAGTGAAAATTGTCCCTAATATGTGTAGGGTAGTGTTAGTGTGTGGGGACCGTTGGTTGGTGCGGACTCGGTGGGCCAAAGGGTCTGTTTCCGCACTGTATATCTAAACGAAAAAAACATCAGTCTTAACAATATCTTGCAGCATGGCATCCCGACTCGTACTCCCTGAATGATGAAGTCAAGCATGCCAAATACTTTCTTCACCATCTTGTCTAGCTGTGATGCAACAACACTCTTCAGCATTCACTAGATGACTGTGGAATTCCTACCCTGGTTTGACTTCCCAAAATGCAACACCTTGCACTTGGCTGAATTCAATGTCATTTGCCTTTCCTTAGACCATTTATCTAGCTGTCCTGTTGTACTTGTTGATAATCTACTTCACTGTCAACAATACTACCTATTTTAATGTCCTCTGCAAATTTACAAACCGTGTGTGTGCATACTCATCGAAATCATTTATATAAATGACAAAC
Source organism: Rhinoraja longicauda (assembly GCF_053455715.1). Classification (NCBI taxonomy): domain Eukaryota; kingdom Metazoa; phylum Chordata; class Chondrichthyes; order Rajiformes; family Arhynchobatidae; genus Rhinoraja; species Rhinoraja longicauda. The sequence goes on from NC_135958.1 coordinate 36,207,701, forward strand.
AACAATGGTTCAGCATCACTCCCTGAGGGACACTGCGAGATACAGGCCTCCAGTCCAGAAGGCAACCTTCCATTGTCACCCACACATACCTTCCATCAAGCCAGTTCTGAATTCAATTAGCTCGCACTCCTTAGTTCCCATGCAATCTTCCAGAGCAGCGTAGCATGCAGGACATTGTCAAAGTACTTGCTGGTCCATGTAGACAACATCCCTCATCAGTCCTCTGTGCTGACCATCCCTAATCAATCCTTGTCCATCCAACCAGCTATGGTGGTGCAGCAGTAGAGTTGCTGCCTTGCAGTGCAGGAGACCCGGGTTCGACCCCGACTACGGGTGCTGTCTGTATGTAGTTTGTACGTTCTCCCCGTGACCGCATGGGTTTTCTCTGAGATCTTCGGTTTCCTCCAACACTCTAAAGATGTACAGACATGTAGGTTAATTGGCTTGGTTTATGTGTAAATTGTCCCCAGTGTGTATAGGATAGTGTTAATGTGCGGGGATCACTGGTTGGTGCGGACTTGGGTGGCCGAAGGGCCTGTTCCCTCGCTGTATCTCTAAAATAAAAACTACTCCGCAATAACTTACCCACCACTGATATCAGGCTCACTGGCCTGTCGTTCCCTGGCTTGTCATTGCTCTCCTTCTTAAATAGTGGTACAAAATTAGCCAATGTTCTGGAACTTCACCTGCAGCTAAAGAAGTAAATGTCTCTGCAAGGACCTCTGCAATTTCTTACCAAGCTTCCCATACGGTCCAAGGATGCACTTGGCCAGGCCTTGAGGATTTATCCACCTCAGTGCGCTTTAGGACTGCAATACCTGCTCTTTGGTCATTTGTATGTGGATCACAACACAAGACATCACAGCCCATATGCCAATTCCTTAGCTTCCATGCTCTTCTCCACTGTAAAAACCTGAAGATAAATATTTGTTAACGTGATCAGAGAGCCATGTGGAACTTTGAGACCTATTCTCTCCTTACCCTGTCAAAAGTCCTTGAAAAAGTAATTCTAAATCAACTACTGCCTTACCTACACCAAAATACCATCCTGGAAAGTTTCCAGTCAGGTTTCAGGGCCCACCACAGCACAGAGTCTGCCTTGTTGAAGGTACACAACGACCTGCTTCTCGCCATCGACACCGGCGACTGTGCAATCTTGCTCCTTCTCGATCTCAGCGCAGCGTTCGATACAGTGGACCACACCATCCTTATTGACTGTCTCCGGTACGGGGTTGGCGTTGATGGCACTGCCCTGAGCTGGTTCGTTTCCTACCTCAAAAATAGGAGTTTCTCCATCAACATAGGCAATTATTCCTCTTCCCCAGCTAGCCTCTCTTGCGGGGTTCCATAAGGCTTCATCCTAGGCCTCATTCTCTTCTCTCTATACATGTCCCCCCCTCGGCCAAATCATTCAAAGGCATGGCATTTCTTTCCACTACTATGCGGATGACACACAGCTTTATCTCCCCCTGAAACCCAACAACCGGTCAAATTTAAACAGCCTCATGCACTGCCTTGAGGACATAAAATGTTGGATGGCACAGAACTTCCTTCAACTAAACGAGAGGAAGTCTGAGGTCATCCTATTCGCCCCCCCCCCCCCCCCCCCCCCCTCCCCCCCCGACTCCATCAAAACGATAACAGGCTGAGGGAAGCCTATCCTCCCTAGTCGAACCGCATGTCAAAAACCTTGGCGTGATATTTGACTCTGCATTAAAGTTTGACAAGCAAGTAAACGCTGTGGTAAAAGCCAGCTTCTTCCAGCTTCGTACCATAGCTAAAATCAAACCATTCCTCCAATTTGACGACATTGAAAAAATTATCCACACATTCATTTCCTCCCGCCCAGACTACTGCAACTCCCTATACACTGGGATCAGCCAATCATCCCTGTCCCGCCTGCAATTGGTCTAAAAAGCCGCAGCGAGACTCCTGACGGGTATCCGTAAAAGGGACCACATCACCCCGATTCTGGCCTCTCTCCACTGGCTCCCAGTACAGTACAGAATCAACAAGCTCCTCCTATTCACATACAAAGCCCTAAACGGGCTTGCCCCCCCATATCAAAAATCTTCTAACCCACCACTCTATCTCCAGGTCCCTCAGGTCGGCCGACTTGGGGCTACTCACTATCCCACGGTCTTGGCTTAAGCTCAGGGGTGACCGCGCTTTTGCGTTTGCAGCTCCTAGACTGTGGAACAGCATCCCTCTCCCCATCAGAACTGCCCCCCCCCCCCCCCCCCCATCGATTCCTTTAAGTCCAGGCTCAAAACCTATTTCTACTCCCTAGTGTTTGAGGCCCTCTGAGGGGGCGCTGTGAACTGTTTATGTATGTACTGTTATGTTTGTGTGGCATTGTATGTTCGTTCTTAGTACAGCACCTTGGTCAACGTGGGTTGTTTTTAAATGTGCTAAACAAATAAAATTGACTTGACTTGACTTACCCACCCTTTAACTTTTAATTTACCTGCAGAACTCCTTTGATTTTCCTTCCTGTTGCCTGTCAGATCTATCTCGTTTCCATCTTTTTCCCCCCTCATGTCCCTCTTAAACTTCTACCCTCCTTATACTACCCCTACTCCTACATTTCCTGTACTCGTTGAGGGATCCGTTTGATCCCTGCTTCCTCAGTCTGACGAATGCCACCTTCTTTTCCCTTGCTCTTCAACGTAACAAAAACACACTGTCCCTGAACTTTAGCCATCGCATTTGTAAAATCCTCCCACTTGCCAGATGCCCCTTTGCCTGCAGACAGTCTCACCCAGTAAACCCCAGTAAGTTTCTGCCCAATGCCTCTAACATTGGACTTGCTTTAATTTAGGACGTGAACGAGTCCTATCTTTCTCCATAGCTATTTTAAAGCTAATAGAATTGTGGTCACTGGTCCCAGAGTGCTCCCCTGCTGACACTTCAGACTCTTGTCCTATCTCTTTCTCCAAGATGAGTTCCAGTGTTGGGCTTTCTCTATAAATTAATTAGGAATGTTTTCTTGGATACTTTTATCAAAGTCCAAGCCTTTTGCTCCACAGGTGACCAAGTCAATATTAGGGAAGTTAAAATCTCCCACTAATGCTTTCTTATTATTATTACAGCTATCCTTCAGCCAACTCCTCTGCTACTGCTGGAGGCCAGACCTTACCTGCCAGATAATGGCAACAATGTCCAAATAAATTCACTGAACTTAATAAAGCTGTCTTGTTACTCTTTAATCATTCTTCCACTTCCTTCAGCTTTTTAGTGCGTGGCGGTCTCTCACGAGTTCCTTCATTCTCCAACAGCCACTGCCTCACATCTAGATCTATATCTTTCTACTAGGCTCACGCATTCACCGGTACTGTATCGCATCTTCGCATATCAACCATTTTACAAAGCATCCCTATTTTCCAAGCAGTAACAACAATATACTATTATATTTTAAAGCAAGTAGAATTGAGGTGTCAGAGATTATGGGGAGAAGGCAGGAGAATGGGGTTAGGAGGGAGAGATAGATAAACCATGATTGAATGGCAGAGTAGACTTGATGGGCCGAATGGCCTGGTTCTACTCCCATCACTTATGATCTTATGATTGAGTTGAATTGAATTGAATTGAATTGAATTGAATAAGTATAAATTGATCCAATATACAATAAGTATATTGTATACAATATATAATTTACACTTTATCAACAATGCTTTTTTTGTTCTTCCATTCTTCCTTGCACAAGGAGGATGCATCCTGTGGCAGGAGGCTCCATCAATAGTCAAAGGTGCTGTTTTTGTTTTGCTCATGAGCACTACAACGCAGGCGGTGCTGAGAGCGGATTCCTCGTGATAGCAGATGGGTGCAAACAAGCTCTAATCTTGATAAACAGTCGTGGCTGTCGAGCAAAGCTGCCCCTGACCAGTCCAGGCAGCAGAGTTATCCTTGAGCGTTCTGACTGCTCGATGTTGTTTCTGGTGGCCGCAAGGCTTTCACTGTCGGCCAACTCTGCAGAAGTTAACTGGTAATTTCAAAGGCCAAACAAGCCATATATATTTACACAGTGGATGAATTCTTTAAGCAGCACTGTTGACGGGTCCTTGCTGCCTGTTAACCCCACAGGCATGAACACACACCAGTTTCACAAAAGGCTCCTACAAATAGTGCAGAATACTCCTCTAAACATTATTGAGCTTCGTAAATCTTTCTTATGGAAACAGCAAATACTCATATTGAATAGATTCTCATATTATCAAGTATTACAGCCTCTTCAATCTTGAGATGGGCAGGCACACAAGACAATGCAGGTCATGTTTTCCTTCTCTGTCATTTTTGGCTGAGTGGTGAAATGGTTTTCAGAATAAAGTTGAGGCTCATTGCTTCTTCCAACCAATGAAACAGCCACAATCTAAAACCAACAAAGTTGCTGACAGAGAACCCAGATCTCCTTTCCTGGCTTGGTTTTATTGTTCTGTCATCGATGAGCTTGCCTTTGGTCACCAAGTTTAATTTCATATTCCTAGCCTTTCAAACCTTCAAGCTCTTCGTTCCTTTTTAAGTCACTGCTTATGAATTAATTCTTGCCAAGTTTTCAGTCATCTGGCCCAATATTTTCAATATGACAAAATGCTTCCTTTGATCTGATAATGTTTCTGTAATGAGCCATATAAGGCCAAGAATAAGAAGGAGTCATGGGGGCAGGTTTTGGCAGCTGGGAATTCCTGGAGGGGTCTCGGGAACTGAAGAGCATGTTAAATAAGGAAATCAGGAGAGCAAAAAGGGGACAGGAAATAGCCCTGGCTGATAATATCAAGGACAATTCCAAGTGATTTTATAGTACATAAAAGGACAAAGGATAACGATAGAGAGAGAGAGAGAGTGGGACCCTTCGGGGGTCAAAGTGATCAACTCTGTGTGGATGGGCAAGGTCCTCAATGAGTATTTCTCCTTTATTTTTACCGTGGAAAAAAGACATGAGGATTGGGAACTTAGGACAGTCAATGGAAATGTTTTGAGGACAGTCAGTATCACGGTGGAGGAGATGCTGAAGGTCCTAACGCATATATATATGATATGATATGATATATGATATGAAGGTAGACAACTCTCCCGGGCCTGATCAGATATATCCAAGGACACTGTGGGAAGCTAGAGAGGAAAATGCTGGTGCCCTGGCCAAGATGTGTGAGTCATCATTAGATATCAGTGAGGTGTAGGAAGACTGGAGGGTGGCAAATGGAGTGCCTCAATTTCAGAAGGGCTGCAAGGAAAAGCCTGGGTAACTACAGCCCTGTGAGTCTAACATCTGTGGTTGGAAAGTTATTAGAGAGCATTAAGATAGACATGCATTTGGCTGGACAAGGGCTGATTAAGGATAGTCAGCACTGTTTTGTATGTGGGAGGTTGTGTTTCTTGAATCTGATTGAGGTTTTTGAAGATGTCACCAAAAAGGGTGATGAGGGCAAAGCTGTAGATGTTGTATATACGGAATTCAGCAAAACATTTGATAAGGTTCTGCATGGTAGGCTGCCATGGAAGGTTAGATCGCATGATATTCAAGGAGAGATGGCCGACTGGATAGAAAATTAGCTTCATGGAAGGAAGCAGAGGGTGATGGTGGAAGGTTGCTTTATGGACTGGAGGCCAAGACTGGAGACTAGTGGTGTGCCTCAGGGTTCGGTGCTGGGCCCATTGCTGTTTGTAGTTTATATCAATGATTGAGATGAGAACAGAAAGGACATGCTTAGTAAGTTTGCAGATGACAGTAAAGTGGGTGCTATTGCAGATGGTGAAGATGGGTGTCAAAGATTGCAGCAGGACCTGGATTAGTTGGGCAGGTGGGCTGCAGAATTGTTGATGGAGTTTAATACAGTGCCAAACCAGGGCAGGATCTACACAGCGAATGGCAGGGCTCTGGGGAGTGTTGTAGAGCAGAGGGATCTAGAAGTACAGGTACATTGAAAGTGGCATCACAGATAGACTGGGTCGTCAAAAAGGCTTTTGGCACATTGGCCTTCATCATTCAATGTATTGAATATAGATGTTGGGAGGTCATGTTAAGTTGCACAGTTAGAGTATTGTGTTCAGTTTTTGTCACCCTGTTGTAGGAAAGTTGTTGTTATGTTGGAAAGAGGGCAGAGAAGATTTACGAAGATGTTGCCAGAACTCGAGGGCCTGAGTAATAGAGAGGTTGAGCAGGCTAGGACTTTATTCCTTGGAGCACAGGAGGATGAGAGGTGATCATATAGAGATGTATAAGATCATGACAGGAATAGATAGGGTAAATGCACACAGTCTTTTACCCAGAATAGGGGTACCTAAGGACATAGGTTTAAGACGAGGGGTGGGAAAGATTTAATAGGAACCTGAGGGGCAACTTTCTTATACATAGGGTGGTAGGTATATGGAATGAGCTTTCAGAGGAGGTAGTTGTGGCAGGTACTATCACAATGCTGAGAAAACATTTGGACAGGTACATGGATAGGTTAGGTTCAGAGCGATATTGGCCAAATGTAGACAAGTGTGACTAGTGGACAAGTTGGGCCAAAGGGCCTGTTTCCATGCTGTATGACTCTATATGCATAAAAGTTGTTTGGAAGCAGAAGGGGCCATATTTGGATGATTCATTTTGAATGTTGTACTCCCCATTTACTTCTGCTCCATTTATATGCTCCTCAACTTGCAACAAAAAATTCTTATTGATATAAATCTTAATAATGAGTATCAACAATCTATGTATGCCATCCAGATTAATGGAATCCTGCATATTATCAATGTCCACCTGTACATCCAGCAAGTTTGATTTTTTTGTTTAAATACGGTGTCACCCAGGGAATTGGTTTATATCATAATGGACATTTTATGCTGAGTGCCAGAAATAGTTTAAATGCCCAAGTACCATCAGACTACAAGGAGAGATGGAGGCTCTACCTTGACTTCAACATAATCATTCTTATCACAGTGTCATAAAATAATATTAATTTGTCTTGATAAGCTATCTTCATTGCTCAAGTTGGCTTAAAGCCAATTGAAGAGGTGTAAAAAATGAACACCAAACCAAAGAAGAAGATAAAGGAGAGTTTTGAGAAACTTGTGAAAATAGCTGGATTTAAGGGTTTTAAAGGTCAAAGACAACCAATAGAAGTCAGAAAGAAATTCCAGAGTTAGTACCGAGGCAACTGAAGGAAATGCCACCGATGGTATTGTCAAAGAATAATTGAATAAGTCGATCACTAAATGGAGGAGAAATGGTGAGTGGGAAGGTTAGTGCGAAACATAAGTATAATCTTGGAAATCTCAAAATTTGAAACATTAGAAATCATGTAGAGAAGGAACAGACAAACAGTAGCATTCTTATAACAATGTACAGGCAGAAGTGTGAGCAGTTAGTATTCACAGACAATACAAGAATTAACGTGCAGAGATTTACCAGGAAATTGCTTTTGGTTATGAGGACTGAATGGATAGGCTGGGCTTGCTTTCCTTGGAATGGAGAAGACTGATGAGGGATCTGATGAAAGTGCACAAACTCAAGGGGGGCAGAGATAAAATGGAGAGTAGAACAATCTTCCCTACAATGGAGATGTCTAAGACCAGACACTACTGATTCAAGGTGAGAAATAAGAGATTTAGAAGCGATTTGAGAAAAAGAATTTTCACCGAGGGTAATTTAAATCTGGAACCCAATGCCTGAGAAGATGGTGAGGTAAAATAATTTCACAGCATTTAAATCATATCTGGATGAAAACTTGAATTGTCAAGATATATAATGCTTCTATCCAAGTGCCGGTAAATGGCATGGTTTAGTTCAGTTTAGTTCAGTTTATTATTGTCGTGTACATCGCTGGTACAGTGAAAAGCTTTTTTGTTGCGTGCTACCCAGTCAACGAAAAGACTACACATGATTACAATCAAGTGTACAGATACACGATAAATGGTGTGTTATTTTGTGCAAGATAAATTCAGATCAAGCCTAATTAAATTAGTTCAAAGATCTCATGAGTACGTGATGGTTGGCAGGGACCTGACGAGCCGAAGGGTATGTTTCTTTGTTAAACAATTCTATGACTTTACAGGAGATCAATAGGGAAACACTGGATTACCGGCTCCAACTTTCGCCTGGGCAGTTTGCAGCCCAGTGGTATGAACATCGACTTCTACAACTTTAGATAGTTCCTCTGTCCCTCCCTTCCCCTCCTCCTTCCCAGATCTCCCTCTATCTTCCTGTCTCCACCTATATCCTTCCTTTGTCCCGCCCCCCTGACATCAGTCTGAAGAAGGGTCTCGACCCGAAACGTCACCCATTCCTTCTCTCCTGAGATGCTGTCTGACCTGCTGAGTTACTCCAGCATTTTGTGAAATAAATACCTTCGATTTGTACCAGCATCTGCAGTTATTTTCTTAAACACGGGATTGATCCTGGAAAGGACAAATGCATCAATTAATATTTCAATCGTAGATAGGAATATAGAAACATTGGAGGAGGGATGGGCAATTTACCTTCTTGAGTTTGTTTTTCAAAAACTCCCATTTCTTGACCCATGCACAGATGATGCAACTTCCCACCACAAAAAAATTATAATACAGACCATTTTCTCAGAACATAACTCCCCTGCAAACCGAGCACTTCGTATATACTTTCACTGGGGCTGTATCATGGTATCACAAACCTCACTGACTAAGAGTGCATTTGTCTTTGGGGCAATCATATTTTTTAACTGAAAGCCACACGCATGTAAAATAATTTTGCGATGCTCAACATTGAGCCAATGCTACAATATCCTCTCGATCATCCTGCAATGGGTATCCCTGCCCACTATCATTTCTGCCCTTGTTGGCATCGTAAAGGGACTGCATATTAGTTTAGTTTGGTTTAGTTTAGTTTAGTTTAGAGATACAGCGAGGAAACAGACCCTTTGGCCCACTGAGTCCGCGGCGACCAGCGATCCCCACACATTAACACTATCCTACACACACTAGGGACAATTTACACATACATCAAGCCAATTAACCTACAAACCTGTACGTCTTTGGAGTGTGGGAGGAAACCGAAGATCTCGGAGAAAACCCGTGCGGTCACAGGGAGAACGTGCAAACTCCGCACAGACAGCACCCATAGTCGGGATTGAACCCATGTCTCCAGCGTGGTAAGCGCCGTAAGGCCGCTATGCCACTGTGCCGCCATTATGGTCCTTTTGAACCAGCCTGCATCCACTATTGATTTGTAGGCCTCCGATATCAATTAAACAATTCTCCAACCACCACCCTCTGACTCCTACCACCAAGCCTATTTGATTCAAAATGGTTAGCTCGCCCTGATCCCATGTAATCTAACCTTCCAAACTAACCTACCATGTGAGACCTAATCAAAGGCCTTGCTAATGTCCACATAGCCAATTGCCCCCATCAATCCTCTTCGTCACCTCTTCAAAAAGCTCAATCAAATTTGTGAGACACAATTTCCGACACAAAAAAACATGCCAATTATTTTTAATCAGTCCTTCCCTTTCCAAATTGGATCCAAAGTGAATCCAGTCCCTCAGAATCCCAGTAACATTCCCACCATTGATGTTAGGCTCACTAGCCTATAGTTCCTTGGCTTCTTCATGCAGCCCCTCTAGATGAAGCACAACATTAGCTACCCTCCAGTCTTCCAGTACCTCACCTCTAGCTACAGATGATGCAAATATATTTTCTAAGCCCTCTGCAATTTCATCTGGAGCTTCCCGTTGTGTCCTAGGATACACTTGGTCAAGCCATGGGGATTTATCTAACTTAACATGCCTTTAAAGCTCCATAATATGGATATGTTCCAAGATATTAGTATACATTTCCTTTAGTTCCTTAGCTGCCATGACCTTCCCTAGGGTAAATACAGATCAGTGATATTCATTTAACACCTCAAAGGTATTTATTCACAAACTGCCGGAGTAACTCAGCAGGTCAGGCAGCATCTCGGGAGAGAAGGAATGGGTGACGTTTCGGGTCGATACCTTTCTTCAGACTCTCGACCCGAAATGTCAACCATTCCTTCTCTCCCGAGATGCTGCCTGACCTGCTGAGTTACTCCAGCAGTTTATGAATAAATAGCTTCGATTTGTACCAGCATCTGCAGTTATTTTCTTATACTTCATTTAACACCTCGCCCATTTCTTGTGACTCCACACATAGATGACCACATTGATTCTTATGAGGACCTATTCTTTTCCTCGTTATCCTTTTGCTTTTAATATATTTGTAGAATCTCTTAGGATACAATAGTGGCATTTAAGAGGATTTAGATAGGCACATGGATATGCAGAGAATGGAGGGAAATGGATCACATGCTGGCAAAGGAGATTAACTTAACTTGGCATCATGTTGGCACAGATATTGGGCCAAAGGGCATGTTCCTGTGTAATACTATTCCATGTTCTATGTTCTACAATGACTTTGTGATTACAACTACTTAGCAGGTCTTGGACACTTGTATGACCACCCACTCTGAATCTCTTTTGAAAACGGCATATAGACAGAAAACCTAGAAAATAGGTGCAGGAGGAGGCCATTTGGCCCTTTGAGCCAGCACCACCATTCATTGTGATCATGGCTGATCATCCACAAGCAGTAACCTGTGCCTGCTTTCTCCCCATATCCCTTGATTCCACTAGCCCCTAGAGCTCTATCTAACTCTCTTTTAAATTCATCCAGTGAATTGGCCTCCACTGCCTTCTGTGGCAGAGAATTCCACAATTTCACAACTCTCTGGGTGAAAATTTTTCTTTGCACCTCAGTTTTAAATGGCTTCCTCTTTATTTTTAGACTGTGGCTCCTGGTTCTGGACTCCCCCAACATTGGAAACTTTTTTCCTGCACCTAGCTTGTCCAGTCCTTTTATAATTTTATAAGTCTCCAGAAGATCCCCTCTCATCCTTCTAAACTCCAGAGAATACAAGCCTAGTCTTTCCAATCTTTCCTCATATGACAGTCCTGCCATCCTGGGGATTAACCTCGTGAACCTAACATAGTTAGGTAAATAGTTGCGGCCCCAGCACCGAGCCTTGCGGCACTCCACTCGCCATTGCCTGCCATTCTGAAAAGGACCCGTTTAGTCCTACTCTTTGCTTCCTGTCTGCCAACCAATTCTCTATCTATGTCAATACCCTACCCTCAATACCATGTGCTCTAATTTTGCTCACTACTGTCCCATGTAGTACCTTATCAAAGGCTTTCTGAACGTTTAGATACGCTATATACACTGGCTCTCCTTCATCCATTTTACTTGTCACATCCTCAACAAATTTCAGAATATTAGTCAAGCAGGATTTCCCCTTCATAAATCCATGCTGACTTGGACCAATCCTTTTACTGGTATCCAAATGCACCATTATTACCTCTTTAATAATTGACTCCAGCATCTTCCCCACCACCGATGTCAGGCTAACTGGTCTATAATTCCCCGTTTTCTCTCTCGCTCCTTTCTTGAAAAGTGGGATAACATTAACTACCCTCCAATCCACAGGAACTGATCCTGAATCGATAGAACATTGGAAAATAATCACCAATGCATCCACGATTTCTAGAGCCACCTCCTTGAGTACCATGAGGATGCAAAGCATCAGGCCCTGGGGATTTATCAGCCTTCAGTCCCATCAGTCTACCCAATATTATTTCTCGCCTAATGCAAATTTCTTTCAGTTCCTCTGTCTCCCTAGATCCTCTGTCCTCTTATACTGGGAACTGTTCCCTTTGGCTCCTCTTCTATCCATCCCTCCAAACTGGGTTTGAGTTTGAATCCAAACTGGGCTGAGACTCAAGTTTTTTAATAGTGATTCTTAAGCATTTCCAATAATTCTGTTCTCGCTCCGCCTCCCCCCAAAAGGAACAAAGATAAGAGTTCACCCACCAGCCCTCATCCAACACATCATTCTCCAACATTTCTGTCACCTTCACAGTGATCCCACCACTAGTCACATCTTCTCTGGAGAAAAGGAATAGGTGTGTTTTGGATGGACACCCTTCTTCAGACTCTCGACATGAAAAATCACCTATTCCTTTTTTCCTGAGATACTGTCTGACCCGCTGAGTTACTCCAGGTTTTTGCATCTATCGTCGGTTTAAACCAGCAGTTCCTTCCTACACACCAGTCTCATCTTCCTATTCCGAGTGCGATATGTAAAAAGGAATAACACATTTCTGTGGTTCATGAAACCATTTGACATATTGTCCAACTCTGCCTCTCTGTGGGATGTCAGAATATAAAGAGGTGTACGGATCTGTCCAATGTGCTTAGTGCGCAGATATTTAAAACCAATTTCACCGTAAACTGTGAATTATAATTCCTGCCCTAGGATCTCCAACATTTTAATTTCCTAGTTGCACCTTAAGCTACTTAGAATGAATAAAGAATCGGATTCAACTGGAAAGAGTTGACTAAATGCATCTAGAAATGACTGAAACAGTAAAGCCAGATATCTCCATGTTAGTATTGAAACTTTGGGTAGCTTGGCCTTGAATTCTGGCAGGCAGGACAACTTTTGACTAAATCCTAATTATCTTGGCTTATTCCCAGCCAATATATGTAATTCCCTAAAGCCATCAGGCTATTAAACACTACAACCTCCAGTAAGCTCTGAACTACATAGACTAGTATTGTTATAATGCACTATTATTGTTTGTATCTTGCGCATGCGCGCACACACACATACACGCACACACGAGTATGTGTATATATACTGTATATATATGTGTATATGTCTGAAGAAGGGTCTCGACCCAAAACGTCACCCATTCCTTCTCTCCTGAGATGCTGCCTGACCTGCTGAGTTACTCCAGCATTTTGTGAATAAATACCTTGTATATACACATTTATACATTTTCCCGTTTATTATATTGTTTACAGTGTACTATATTTACAAATGTTGTTGTGCTGCTGCAAGTAAGAATTTCATTGTTCTGTCTGGGACATATGACAATAAAACACTCTTGACTCTTGACTCTCTTAATTTTGGCCCAAGACCAGATATGTCTGAGCCTTATGTTCTGAGTACAAATCTCACCAAGAACATGATGTTGCAACGCCCTTGAGATGACCATCTACTTGTCACAGGTCTGGTTTATGTTGAACTCATACCACTTTCACCATGAAGGCCAAATATCTTCACTGACGCCTACGTTTGACTAGTGCTATCTGGAAAGGCTTGTTCGTAGCTGTGACCAGAAAGTCATCTTTAATGAACTGGTTCATAAAGATTTCCACTCAAAATGATAGGTATTTTTCCATATTGGAACCACACCAGGGTCCACTGTATCATTCTGATTCAATTACATATTGCATCGTCCAAATGTGAGACCAGCATTCAAAGATGTGAGCATGTCACCATCGGAATAGTGGATTCTAGGCCAAAATCAGCAAATCAAACCCCATGGTCGATGTCTGGCATGATAGAGCATCTAGGCAGATGTGTTTATCAGCTTTAACAGTACATTAATATGTCTTTAAATAGATTGGCCTGATATTATTTACACCCATATTAAACACCCATTTAGCCCTGCATGCGGTTTATATAACTGAGAGTAAAGGCACAAGAGACCGCAGAAGCCTGAATCTTGAGCACTAAAACAAATTGCTCGAGGAACCCAATGTGCCAGGTAGTAACTGTGAGGGAATGGACAGGCAATGTGTCTCAGGTCAGCTGCGTTCCTCACACTGATGAATGAAAGGGGAAAAAGCTCACCGAGAGAGATGAGGGGAAGGGGTGGGGCTATAGCTGGCAAATGAATGATGGATTGAGATGAGGAGGGGTGATCGGCAGATGATTCAGATGGGGGAGAGATGGGTGGAGAGTGTAACCGAGGCTGGAGGTGCTGGAGAAGAGAAAAGGGTGCAGATCTGATAAGGAAGGAAGATGGGGAGTGAAATGTAGAACCAGAGGAAGCTACGCGGGTGGATACAATGACAACTTTCAAAAGATATTTGGATAGATATATGGACTGAAAGGGTTTGAAGGGACTTGGGTCAAATGCGGGGAAATGGGATTTGCCCCAAATGCCAACTTGGCCGGCCTTTCGGCCCATTTCCATGCTCTATAACGCAATAGCTCTCTGACTCTACGATTCACAGGGAGGAATAGAGGGTGAAAGGGGACCGGTGAGGAATGGCGGTGTGGTGAGGTGGGAAAGAAAAATGGGGATTCAGAGTAGTGATGGGTGGAAGAGGAGGGAGTGGAGGAAGTGGAAGGAACTGGGCGATGGGGGAAGGGGGAATGGCCTACTGGATTTCTTCGCTGCTAGCCATTTTATTTATCATCCACACTCCCCTCCCAACATTTCAGTCCTCGGCCTCCTCCACTGCCAGAGCGAGACCACATGGAAATGCGATGTAAGGCACCTCATATTCATCCTGGGGAGCCTGTAAATTAATGACATGAATATTGCCTTCTCCAATTTCAGGTAATCTGACCCCCCTTCTCAACGAATCAGTGTCCCCCTCTCCCACGCATACATTCCCCTCTCCCTGCCTCTATCATCCAATTCCTTATCCCTCTTACCCCTCACTACTTAGGGTGCTCTGTTTTCCTTTTCTCTTTCATCCACTTTCTCATCTATTCACTATCCCTCTCATTGGTTCTACGTTTCACCTTCATCTTCCTTCCTTATATCAGATTGCACATCTGCACCCCCTTGTTTTCTCCACCTCCACCAACCTTGTTTACTATCTCCTCCCACCTCCCCCCCACTTGGCTCATTTGACAATCACTCCTCCTCATCTGAATCTACCTTTCACTTGTTCTTTCCCTTCACATCCCTCGAGCAGCTTTCTCCCCTCGATTCCATCAGTGTGAAGGACGGTCCCGAACTGAAATGTTCCTCCACAGACGCTGCTGGCTTGGTGAGTTCCTCCAGAGGTTTGTTGTTTGCTTGTGTAACTGAGGATCTGTGCCCACATTTGGACCCCTTCCCCAAAAGTAACATTGGAGGGCGAGTGTGATTTGCCACAAACAATGTAATTGAATATCCCACGATTTCTCAGTCATTTTCAGTACATGTTTGCAACATTGTGGTGCCAGTGGTCAGCAATGTCCTAGCAAACCCCCATCGAGATGTGTCACAAATCAGTACTCAAGCCGAGTAGTGAGAGATCGAACCAAAGAGTTGCAAAAGGAGCAATCTCTGGAGTAGGCGGAATGAGGTAGTAATGGGGAGACGCAACTGGTGGTCAGATCACATTGGTGGCTATGGAAATGTTGGAGGATGATGCGTTAGATGTGGTGGCTGGTGGGGCATAAGGTGAGGACCAGAGGAATTCCACCCCTGCCCCAACCGGAGGTGAGGGGGAGCAAGAGCAGAACCATGGGATGCAGATGAGACACATGTGAGGGACCCATCCATGACAGCAGGGGGGAAACCACGCCTATTAACGAACAAGGGCATCTCGGATGTCCTAGACTGGAAAGCCTCATCCTGTGAGCAGATGCAGTGGAGGTGGAGAAACTGAGAGCAGGGACAGCATCCTTGAAACAGGCGAACCAAGGAGTTGTGGAGGGAGCAGTCTCTGTCGAACCAAGAAGCTGCAGAAGGAGGTACGATCAAGCTGAGTGACCCACCATGATACCCATTTCTAATTTTTTGATGCTCATTTTCTCATTTTAATTTATCATAGTGGCCTTAACATCAGAGCTGTGCCATGGAGACACCATTCAGGAGATGCATGGTTCTGAATTATCCTCATTTTATTCAGGACAATTCTGCACAAGGGCCACACCATTTATCTTCCTGCCTTTAGAATATTTCAGGAGTATCTACTTCTGTTTTCACATAGACCAACGTGCTCCAGCTAAACCTTGTGATTGTCGCCTTTTTTGACCACCAGGAGAGTGAGTATCTCTGGAAGAATACCTGCCAGGAGCTCTCCACACTTTATAGCCAACAGTGCCATTATACAATATTGTGTCTGAGGGATTTATATGCCATTTAATGCCTTCATACATGTATGTCCCACTGCTCCATGCTGTAAAACCTCTCTCATGCTGTTCAATACCCATAAAACTCTCAATCTTGCAGGCCATTTCAAAATGAAGCTCCAGTGATTGGGGTTATGCCTTTTCTGCCCAACTCCATCTGTGAGACCATGGATAATCCTTTAACACATAGCTGACAAATAGCCTAAATTGACATGGTGTGACAGAGTCTTTAGATTGCCAATATAATCACCTCACTGCTGGTGTGCAGAGCAAACATTAAACTTTGGACATTTTCCACGGGGTACGAGACTGGAAAGCCTGGGCAGAAGTTCCACCAACTTGTTTAAAGACCGATTAAATGTGTATTATGACAACATTGCATGTGTATTAGAACTTATCTGCACCAAAAGCATAACTTATTTTCATTTGGAAATTGCAGCATTGTGCACTTCGGTGTTTTTGATAATGTCGTTTGCCTTGAAGAACATATTTAACCATTCCAATATATAACACAAATATCTCTCACAGTCTGACATAATTTCTGACAAGTTTACTCATCACCAGTAAAGCATAGTTAATTTCCCTGGTATTGTACTATGGTGTTGTTGTTCGTCCTTCGGGTTCGAAGATGACCATGACTTCACTTTCAGTTGGAGGATTGGTGACTGTGGGTCCGGAAGTGACTGGTGAGGCCAATCCGGGCACGCCCACACGTAGGACACAAGTGGATGGGTGCTGCAGTGGAAGTGGAGGTAGCCCGGGCCTTGCGCGCGGTGCGTTTCCTCTGGGCCTCTGCAGTGCGTCTGTTCTCTGCTGCACGGGCTCCTGTGGTGAGCTTGCTATGCCAGGTTGGACGGTCCAGAGCAAGAGACTCCCAAGTGCTGAGGTTGATGTCCAAGTCTTTGAGGGACACTTTGAGGCAGTCCTTAAACTGTTTCTTCTGTCCTCCTACTGAGCGCTTGCCCTGACACAGTTCTCCATACAGAAGCTGTTTTGGCAGTCGACTCTCGGGCATTCTGACTATGATATTAGATAACTCCCAGGCCAGGAGAGCAGAGAAACATCCATATATTGTACAAGATCTGATTTTGCCTGAGACAATGGTTGAGTATTGGTAAGGAGACAGATGTGGGGGTACGGAGTATGTGAGAAGGACTATATACAAATGGCTTTGGTCCATTTATTGCCTAGAACTTGTGGATAATGATCCCATATTATTGGTAATCAGCAACATCCAGATAAGGAAGAGTAGGGAGGAAAGGATGGATCTCTGGAAATGATGGTGAAGGGATGGAAAGGGAAGACATTGGTACCATTTCTCTGGCTATGATCAGAGAAACAGGAATTAAACTGTAGTCCTACCAAACTGATCAATCGAGAAGAAATCATTTGTTGTAATTAAGTTTATTTTCAGAAATCATTCCGAAAATAATTTTAAAATGCAAGAAAGCAAAATAATTGAACACCTGTAACAAATATATATTTTTCATAGATTGAACAGGGTTCCCTGATCCTTTCTAGTTTATGGGCTTTACTCTGCAGTGCCCAAATGTACCCCTACGGACTTCAACCCCAAGTTCCCTCTGTAAAATAGAATTTAACAGCACTTAAGGAGTGGCCTGTCTGATGTGTGATAATCAATTTGTACAATGAATGATGCCTTTTCATGCAGAAAATGTTCCATCATAAACACAATCATTGTTCACAAATCCACAAAACAAAGGGAGCAAGTGTGCATTATTGCATTCTGGCAGGTCGAATGTAAGGGGAAGGCACACAGTTATTGGCAAGACCTTTAGCAACATTGATGTACAGAGGGATCTGGGGATCAAAGTCTGTTGCTCCCTGAAAGTGGCAACACAAGGAAATCGAGTGGTAAAGAAAGGCTTATGGTATGTTTGCCTTCATTGATCAAGGCATTGAGGATGAGAGTCAAGAACTCATGCGGCAGCATTATAGGAGTTTGGTTAGGCTGCATTTGGAATATTGTGTGCAGTTCTGCTTGCCCCCCATTACTGGAAAGACGTGGAGGCTTTGGAAAGGATGCACGAGTGGAATTACTGGAATGCTGCTTCGATTGAAAGGTATTAGCTATAAAGTCAAGTCAAGTCAATTTTATTTGTATAGCACATTTAAAAACAACCCACGTTGACCAAAGTGCTGTACATCAGTTCAGGTACTAAGAAACGAACATACAATGGCACACAAACATAACAGCACATACATAAACAGTTCACAGCGCCCCCTCAGAGGGCCTCAAACGCTAGGGAGTAGAAATACGTTTTGAGTCTGGACCTAAATGAATCGATGGAGGGACAAATATAATAAAGAGAAGTGGGACAAACATAAATTGTTTTCTCTGGACCGTCGGAGGCTGAGGAGAAGTCTGATGGAGATTTGTAAAATGATGAGTGCCATAGATAGGGTAGACAGAACCCTTTTCTCCCGGATGGACAATAGAAGTTTAAAGAAGATGTGTGGGGCAAGTTTTTTTACACAGAGAGCAGTGAGTGCAGGAATGCAGTAGTAGGGGTGATGATGGAAGTGGATCTAATGTAGCATTTAAGGGCCTTTAGATAGGCACATGGAAATGGAGGGAATGGAGGGATATGAATGACATGCAGGCAGAGGAGATTAGTTTAAACGCATCACATTTGGCATGGACATTGTGAGCCTAAGGCCCTGTTCCTGAGAAGTACTGTTCTATGTTTTATGTTCTATGTAATGTCAAACCATGGTGGATGCAACAACTGGGGTGGCTGAAAGCCTCATCTACAATATGTATTTTGATGTGGATGAAGGAGTGAACCAGGGAGATAGGTTGATATTCTGAGATATCAGGAACAGTTACAAGTCTGTATAAACGATCTGAAGCTCAACTCAAGCTTAAAGCTAAATGCATTATTAAGATTGGCATAGAAAGACACAAAATGCTGGAGTAACACAACAGGTCAGGCAGCATCCCTGGAGAACATGGATGCATGGGTGATGTTTCAGGTTGGGACCTTTCTTCAGACCTATTAAGATTGGCGTGTTTTAATAAGCCTGGGGGAACGCTTCAGGGAAGGACTGAAAGGCACAGGCACAGAATTTATGGAAAAAACCCCCAAATTATTTAGTTTCATCAAGAGTCAAGAGTGTTTTATTGCCATGTGTCTCAGACCGAACAATGAAATTCTTACTTGCAGCAGCACAACAGAATATGTAAACATAGTACTCTGTAAATAATATAACAAATGAGAATTTTTAAAATATATACACACACACACACACCCACACATACACATGCACGCATGTGCACACACACGCACACACACACACACACACACACACACACACACACGCACACATACACACACACACACACACACACGCACACACACACATATATATATATAAAATGTACACACATATACACATGAAAACAAACAATAATAGTGCAAAAAGACAAACCTATGACCCCAAGTCTGTGCAGTTAGAACAAGTTTACATACAATTAATATTGATTTATAAACAAACTGATATCAGACAGATACTCTGAGATATCCATAAAGCTGGGAAGAATTGGATAGATAGAAACAATGATAAAATCAGCCTGTGTTTTTGTGCCTTATTATCAATTCCTTCACATTGTTAGTCTGCATTTATCATTGTTTTCTGGTTAAAAAATAACTTTTGTACGAGTGTTCTTGATGTAACTGATTCTATAGCTTAATTAAAAGTTTACAATGCAAATGATTATTATAGCCATGCATTATTTTGCATTGTAAACTTCTTAAAATGGAATATTTCTGAGAAAAGACCTGATACTAGTGGAAACAATGGATGCTCCATATGCTTAAATATATGAGCAATAACATAGCCTAATAACTTAACATAATCCAATGTAGAGTTTCAGATGACGTCATAAACCAAGCTTGACTGGTTGGTATGAGAATGTGAACCCTAAAATTGGATTAGGGCACTGTAAACATGCCCCGGTATCTATTATTCAGAATACGTGGACCATTTCATTTTCAATTATGGAGGCTTTATTTTGTGTCTTGGTCAGTTTTATGCTGGCAGTTACTGTCACTATACTCTCTATCCTTGATGAACGATGACATTCACACACCAGGATTAATGAACGTGATGCCAATACTGCGGGTTTATCGAGAAGTAATTTTCTGTATATTGCTGGGAAATTCTGGGTACATTAAAATGGCTGGTTTGATAAGTGCATCCCGAAATGTTGTCAGAATTTCCTTGCAGAGATTTAGTCACACCAATCATGCAGCCAATTTTATTGTCAGTAAAATATTTACTACTAGAACTGCTAGATTGTTTTCATGGCGCGCGGGCTATGTTATTTTAAAAGTAGACACAAATAAGTGCACTTTCTGTGGTTTAATCATGAATTTGAAAACACGATCAAAATGGATGTAGCAATGTCGGTGTATATATTACCTGGCATTCTTTGTTTACTGACTTTACGGAATTTTTCCATCTATTTAATTTTCGTGGAGAATATGTAGAAGATTTTAAGAAAGGCATGAGCATATTAAGGTGGTTATTCTTTAAATTTGCTCTTTTACTAGTTTTGAAAAGCTAGTTTCTGCAGAAAAAAAACAAAAGAAAATGCTGCTTTCGTCAAGGGGAGTGCCTCCTTGAAAAGATATAGAAGCACAGAGATACGAAAGAACTAGCTCTCCAGAGCATTTTCTGAATATATACATTGATATTATTACATTATAACAACAGCCCATAGGGGTTTAAATTTTGCCATTTAGTTATCTTGGGAAAAGTAGTTATAAAAGCATTGTGTACATAAAAGACAAATTTTGTCAAAAATGTCAAATCCATTGCTTTCAGTTTCTTCTTTAGCAGATTGCCCTGCAAGGAATTCTCTCCTGTGTCCTCCAGGATTCTAACACAACACATACTTTGACAATGTTTAATATATAGTCACAGCAATCCATTATTGATTTCCCAACACAGATACGTAGGTGCTTGTTACCTGAGTTGACACATCCAAGATATGTTCTTTCATTGAAATGAATGAAAACGCAAAAGAGCAGTTAAAAAATAGTCTGCTTAAAGTAGTATGCCTGCCTCATACGAATCAGCACCCAATTATTTCCAATGGGGGGACCAAGTTGATGCATCAATTCCTCTCTGGTCTCTTTGGTCTACTGTAATACACAAAAAAGACCATTACATGTTTTATTACTTAGACAAAAGCCATGTAACAATATGCTTCAAAAACAGAATTAAAAAACATTTTCCAAATATTAACATATCAGTGAAAATGATGCATAGTCATTCGCATCTTCCATTCGCTGTGCAAATGTAGGTAGTGCTTTATAAATTGTAATTCAAATCTACCCTTCCATGACAACAAGTCAAATTTACCAATTTTTATCAGCATGTAAATTCTCTTGTGGTGTGGATAGCGTTAAAGTCTAAGGCATTTAACCTCTGATAGGATAAACATCATTATAACAAGTACCTGCTTACAGCCAACAGATTAACAGGCCTCACTGCTCCATTTTGGTGGAACATTAGCTGCCTGTATCACAAATCATTCTGCTGTAAATCTCTGGGCACTCACAAAAAGTGCCTGATGCAATCAAAACTTAAGAGCAGTGGTTCATGAACATGGGAAACAGCTTTGGCACTTCATTTTATTCACCAGTCTGCGGTCAAAGAGCTTGCACAGAAGATCTCTAATTTAGTGGGGGGGGGGGTTTATCTCTGAACAGATTTATATCGAATAACAAAACTGTTGTTTGAAGCTATGTAATCTCAAATTATTAAAAACTGGTGAAGCATTTATTCAAATAGAAGACAAAGACAAAGGATCAGAAAGCCAAACTAAGTCGAAATCTACAATGGGAGGTCTGTCATCAAGCAAAGATTCACTGCGAGCTTTCATTGTAGGATTTCCACTTCAACAAAGAGATACTCTTGAGTAATTCAGCCACAATCTCTCTACAGTTTTCATCTCTGCAGATGTTTTGCAATCATTGACTGATTAAAAATAGCGTAGGTACTGATTATTTTAACCTGGAAACCATTGTGAGTGGATCTTTTCACAATCTTTTCGTAGCTGAAAATCTGTCAGTCATGGTGATGGATGCGATATGAAAATAAATCCAGTGGTTGATGATTTAAGGGAAGAATTGCCTTTTTTTGTGGGGAATATGTGAATGTGTGTAATCAGCAACCAGCTGCCCCTTTGCAGATCATTTATCCAATATCTGCATCGGAGGATGACAACATGATGAATTGCAAACAAATGCATCTTTTATTGCCTGTACTTTCCAGCAGATTTCTGGACAGCTGGATACAGGAATTCATAAAATTTGTTCTGCTTCTTCTTTTCTTGTGTAATAGGATCTGCAGAAATAATTCAAAGGCTGAAAGGTAATTTACTTGCCTTTCACAATGAATGCAAGGTGCCCGCGAGATGAACTAATCATACTTAAAGCATAATGTCTGTTTCTAACATATTGTTTATTATGAATGTTTGAATTTTTCGTTAAGGAAAGGTTTGCACAAATGTATTTGTGCCTTTTCTGTCAATATTTTTGACACGTGCCGACCGCTCTGCTAGATTTTGTCATAGATTATGCAAGATAAAGCAATCAGACAAAAAGTTACAGTGGAACCCTTATGAAATCATTATTGTTTTGTGGCAATGGCTTTCTATGTGGTAAAGCAACACAACTTAAAGACTGCAACAAGGAATAATACACACAATAATGGTATTTAGTTTCCAACTAAACAAGAAAGTTAGAAAGCAGGAATGTAACCAAATAGTTCATGCCAGAAACAAGAACAAAGACTGAGCACAATATGCAGGGTATTTATGGCACGGTTTTGTATCACTGACTTTACTCCTATGGAATCAGCAATTTAAAAAAAACTAATTTTAATATGTTGGTTTTTTGATTCATAGAAACTGTAAATTAATAGTAACTTTGCCTCATTGAAAGGGTATCATGAAATATGGTGATGTCTACACGAATGCACTACGAGGGTGTGATGTTAGTTAATGTATGGTACAATTATTATCCCAAGCACCATCTCCACAAGCTGCATCCGAATTTATTATTCAGCCTAGATAAACAGTTGTGCTCCATCAACCAACCTGAATGTCTCCTTAAGTTAAACTTAGCCTTCAGTACAGGATTCTTCCCCTGTAGCTTATCTACAAACATGTCACCTCATTATTATCGGTCATCTCCACTGATATTCATTTCCCTCAGCAATGGAGTTATTTGCCCAAAATCTTTAATGGCCCAAGGGGCGATTTCCCCAAACTGCCATAGTCCTAACCCTCACTCAAACACACATTACTCACTAATGCCAATCTTATTACCCTACCTTTGGCCAGCAAGTTGAACCAGAAGCCATTCAAACATATAGTATAAGAAGATAACTGCAGATGCTGGTACAAATCGAAGGTATTTATTCACAAAATGCTGGAGTAACTCAGCAGGTCAGGCAGCATCTCGGGAGAGAAGGAATGGGTGAAGTTTCGGGTTGAGACCCTTCTTCAGACTGATCAGTCTGAAGAAGGGTCTCGACCCGAAACGTCACCCATTCCTTCTCTCCCGAGATGCTGCCTGACCTGCTGAGTTACTCCAGCATTTTGTGAATAAAGGCATTCAAACATGACTGTTCCTTATTTTGACAATATACCTCCTAGTTCTAGACTTGGAGCCCTTTTCAATAAGGTCATCTCTCATTCTCTAAACTTTAATAGGCCTACCCTATTTAATCTCTTGTCACGTGACAGACTCACTATTCCAGGAATCATTCAGGTGGAGAAACATTTTTCTTCACCCATCCATTTACCTGTTCACTTCTACCCACCATCCCTGCCTCTATTTCTATATTTCATTCCCCACATTCCTTCCTTATCAGATTCCACCATTTGCACCCTTTTGTCTTCTCCACTTATCACCTCCAACCTTACAGTGGAACAGCTGGTAGAGCTGCTGCCTTACAGCAACAGAGACCCTGGTTCGATCCTGATTATCAGAAACCCTCATCCATGCCTTCACCACCTTCCGTCTGGACTACTGTAACAGCCTCCTCTATGGTTCACCCTCAAAAATCATCAATAAACTCCAATACATCCAGAACTCCGCTGCCCGTCTACTCACCCACTCCCCGACCCGTGACCATATCACCCCGTCCTTTACAAGCTCCACTGGCTCCCCATCCCCCAGAGAATCCAGTACAAATTCCTCCTCATGACCTACAAAGCCCGCCATAACCTGGCCCCATCCTACCTGACTGACCTCCTCCACAGACACACTCCCACCCGCACCCTCCGCTCCGCTGCTGCTAACCTCCTGTCCCCCTCCATCCAGACCAAACTCAGATCCTGGGGGGACAGGGCTTTCTCCATCGCTGCTCCCACCCTCTGGAACTCACTACCTCAGACCATCAGAAACTCCTCCTCACTCACCACATTCAAAACATCACTTAAGACTCACCTGTTCAACACTGCCTTCAACCACTGACCGTCGCTTCTCCTTATCCTTCCTTTTTTGTTCGTTTATTTATTTATTTTTATGTTTTACTTACTCTGTAAAGCGTCTTTGAGTTTCCAGAAAAGCGCTATACAAATGAAATGTATTATTATTATTATGATGATGTATTATTATGGATGTTGCACATGTGGAGGTTTCACATTCTCCCTGTCACACAAGGGTTCCCTCCGGGTGCTCAGGTTTCCTCACACCTTCCAAAGGCATGTGGGTTTGTAGGTTAAATTGGCTGCTGTAGATTGTCCCTAGTGTGTAGGGAATGGATGCAAAAATGTAATAACAGAGAACGAGTGCGAACATGAAACCAATCGTCAACATAGATTCGGTGGGCCAAAGGGCCTGTTTCCATGTTGTATCTCTAAACTAAACTAAACTCAGATACTATCTCCACCCTTCCCTCTACCACCTGACATATCTGCTAATTAAACTCCTTACCTAGACCAGCTATCCCTTGCCAACTCTTGCCCGACCTCCACCCCTCATCTATTTCTATTTCCGCTCTACTCCATCAGTCTGAAGAAGTGTCCTGACCTGAAATGTCATCTGTCCATTTCCCTTCACAGATGTGCCTGATCCACTGTGTTAGTCCAGTAGTTTGCATTTTGCATCAGTCTGGTATATCTGCATTGCACTTCCCCTTAAGCATGTATATTTTTTCTTATGAAAGGAGACAAACCTGATATTAGAGTTGTGGTCTCACTATAATTTTAACATGGTGTTTGGTGTAAAATAGCCCAAACTATCCTTGTCTGCAGAGTTCTTTATGTGACAATATTATCAATTAAATTATTTACCCAACTCTTGATTGAATCATCACGTACTGTGCCAAGTTTACTCGTACTTATAGGAAAGTATACTTTAGGAAAGTCTCAGGTTTCTTGTTGATATGTCAATGTTTATGAAATTTTAAGTGCTCTTGATAATTACTTGAATCAAGTTCATAAGAACATCTATCTTAGAGTTGCCTCAGGAGCATAACAAAGAAATTATTAACACAGAATGTTTTGTCCAGGTTTCAGTTTGTTCCCACTTAAGGGAATAATCGACAGATCCCAAATAAACGCACCATTTCTCAAGAGTTCTGCAAATGGAAATTTGATGAGCTCTGAATATGTTTTGATCATAAATGATCTACAATTTTGATTTACAATTCTATAATCCAAATAATGCAATATTAGTTGCATACCATCAAATAGCCTTTAGAAGTTAAAAAATATATACTTTTCTTGCATTAAGCAAACATATTTTTAGATGGATTATTATTACTTGCCATTGTAACTTGCGAACTGCCTCCGATATGTCTGAAGGGGCAGCCTGCCAAGTGGTTAATAATCCTTCAACTAAGAATTAGGAGTTCCATCCTGGATAATTTCAATACAAAGATAATGTGATTTACCAGACACTCATTGAGCTAATATGAATACTTAGCTAAATGAGCACATGATAAAGACACAGACAAACACAATACCTGTTGACATTCACCTTTGATTATGTGGACTTGCGATTGTAATGCAAAACTATTGCTTAAGAACTCGAAGCAAAGGTTCGGCAGTGACAATACTTTGCTCTAAATCCCGGAACTCCTATAACTAAAACACTACTCCGGACTGCAGGCATCTGTAATAAATGGAATATTTGAGTGATGGCCACAGATAGGTCTTGTTTTCTCAGATTTTTCTCACTGCCACAATGTAAGCTTACGTATATGGTAAAAAAACCTATTTAGATTTACCATTGACTGCTATAAAAATAAATCTAGAGAGGGTCCCCACCCAAAACGTCATCTGTCCATTTCCCTCCACAGATGCTGACTGACCCACTGGGATCCACCGGCACTTTTTTTATTGCTCAAGTTTCCAATATCTGCAGTATCATGTATCTTCACAAAAATTGGAAAGCTAAAGTAAGCTACAAATGAGATACTTTTAGAATTTCTGGCACTCTGTGCATGTAGGAAAGGGAAGCTAGACCATTGTGGTGTGTTTGACAACATAGTGCTGTTACACAGGGCACCTCAAAGTATTTTAATCCAACAAGGAGCAACAATACATAGCTGGGTATTCAAAGCCAAATGCAGGATTTTGTGGGAACTTGTTTCATACTTTCTCCTCGTGATAATCGTTATTAGGCTGTCATTCCACAAGCTGCATGCATTAACCAGCACCTCATAGTACCAGGGCCATTTCTCACGTATGAGCAATCAATGATGATGCAGCATAGCTGAGTCCAAGCTCATCCTCATTTGTCATTCTGTTCTTCCTTCTGGAGATACTGAAAGCTTGAGAAAAAGATGAACGTCTATTGCATACCTGTAATTCACTTTCAGAAGATGATGGTGAGTTTTTATTATTTCTTGAATCACTGCAAGCTGTGGGTAGAATACACTCACATAGCCTCCCCAAATTTGGTCTCAGTAGTGACCAAGAGTGATATTCCTGTCTAAATCGCAGATTGCGAGACTCAAAGAGAAAATTGCCATGGCACTGCGCACATTTACTTGTTGTCCATGTCTTTCTACATGGTGAAGGTTGAGGCGTTGGGAAATGCTACTGGTGCACATGCATTTTTCAGCAGTAATAATTGAGCTGGGGCATGAATGTCACAGTTGACATGTCCCCTCCATTGCTCGGTCCAAAAATGCTGAAACCAAATGTAATAGTCGACACTAAAGTCAGCCAACTCACCATGAACTAATGACTGCATCTGGTGTCTTTGAGTTCCACAGGGCTTATTACTAAGATATCAAAGTCATTTGGGCCATCGGGCTGTCCTCTTAGAGGACCATATAAATCTGATCTTGAGGTCCAAGACTGCTCCTTGAAAGTGGTAACACAAGTAGATGGAAAGTAAAGAAGGTAAATAGTACATTTGCCTTCAACAGTTGCAACATTGAGTGTGAGAGTCAGGAAGGCATCTTGCAGCTTCATAAACCCTAGGTTAGATCGCATTTAGGGTATTGTCTGCAGTTCTGGTCACCCCATTACAGGAAGGATATAGAGGTGCAGAAGAGGTTTATCATTCTGCTGCATGAGGGTATAACTATTTGAGCAAACTTGGATTATTTTCTCTGAAGTGTCAGAGATTGAAGGGAGATCTGATGGAAGTATATAACATTATCGGAGACATAGATAGTGTAGACAGTCAGAACTTTTCTCCGAGGGTGGAAATGTTGCAGCATGAAGGGCAAAGCTTTAAGGTCAGAGAGGGAATACGTAAAAGAGATGTGTGGGGCAAGTTTATTTACACAGAGTGGTGGGTGCTTGGAGCGAACTGCCAGAGGTGGTGGTGTAAGCAGATACGATTACTGCATTGAAGAGCATTTTAGATAGGAACATGGACATATAAAGAATGGATATGGATCACATGCCAGCAGAGACGATTAACTAGACAACATGTTCGATTGTGGGCCGAAGGGCCTGTTCTTGTGCTATATTGTTCTATGGATCACAGACCCGGAACATTGACAGTTCATCTTTCCACTGATATGGGCTGCCCTGTGGGTTACTCTCGCATTTTCTCTACTATTCCTGATTTCCAACATCTGCATTATTTTTATTGCATTTATAAATAAAAAAAATCTTTGTGCTTAATAATGCAAAATCAATAGCTTCAAATGAGCATAAGTAATAAATTAGAACTTAATTTTACTTTAAAGTATATCTACAATGAAGTGGTTCTAAAATATCAGGTTTAGTCATTTCTACTTGCTCCCAGCTAAGTTTTCCAGCAACCTGCTCCAAGTTATTTCTTAACATTTCAAATGCCCCACCTAGTCTTTAGTGTGTCTCACTATAAAAAATCATCCATCAGGTTCTGATGTCTCTTACAGGCCCTAAAGACCACATTGACCTTGGTCGTTGAATCCTGCCAGATCTTGTTGCAACCAGGCTGTCTTCTCTTTGGGGTATCCTAATACACATATGACTGAGCAGTTGTCCCTCTGGCTAATGACCTCAGAAATTAAGATTTGCGTGCATCAAAGCTACATTTGGCAGCGCCCATCTTCCCTTTGGCTTCAAAACCACCACATAACTCAAAACTGTAGCAAGCTGGTTTAAATTTCCACATACTCTTCCATTGATTGTTATTAGCCCAGTCACTCTCATGAAATTTCCATTTGCTAGCAAATCCCAGTTTTTGCAAACCATGATTTTTTTAAAATGTTTTGGTCATTAAGAATAATAATAATAATAATAATAATAATAATAATAATAATAATAATAAACATTTATTTTATATAGCGCTTTTCCAAGTGCTCAAATACGCTTTACAAAAACAGTCATGACATAAAAACAAACAGACGAACTGTCCTGACGGAGAAGCGGCGAACAAATAGCGCCAGCGTCCTCTCACGTCAGGGTCTGGCAGTAGACAATAAAGAACACAAGACACACAATTACAATTTTAACACAAACAGCCATCACAGTGATTGCTCCAGGCACACCCTCACTGTGATGGAAGAATGGTATCTCAAAGCATAATTTATTTGAAAATAGTTAGATCTCAAAATAATAGTGTGATGATTTTTTCTCACAATCAACTCTGGATAAAAGCAAACTTGAATAAACTGCATAAAGCCAATATGTAAAAAATATCATATGGAATTATAGATGGAAATATAAAATTCTTACCGCGCCTTACTGAAAACTAAATCTTGTTTTATTAGTAATTTTGAATGCTCAGTACTTAAAATATCGTTTGCTACCAAATTTCACAAAAAATTATGGCACATACATTAAATTAACTTCAGTGTATTCAACAAGGGTTCAGTATCATCCTGAAAATTAAAAAACATGCAGTTGCTGGAAATCTGAAATAAAAACAGCAGGTTAGGCAGCATCTGTGGAGAGGGAAGTAAAGGTAATATCGGAAGTTGTTGATCCTTCAATAGAGCAGTAGATAGGTTGTTCCGATGAAGAATCTTGGAGCTGAAATGCTAACATTCTTTTTCTTAGCCGAGATGTTTTCCATCTTCCAGTGTTTTCATTGTAATATGGATGAATTCCATGGACACGATTATTCCGTTTTATTTCATCTTTGTTCTCATCTTGAACTTATAAACTTCACCATTTTCCATTGTCATCATGAAATAGTTTGTTAAAGTTGAATTACTACAACTGAACAAAGCACAATGGTTATTTGTTTAATTTATGTGTAATATAAGAACATGTGAGCACAAGAGACTGCAGATGCTTGAACCTTAGCAAATAAAGGCAAGCAGCTGGATTGAGCTCAATGGGTTAGGCAGCATCTGTGGAGGGAAATGTACAACTGATGGTTCAGATTGAGACCCTGTAATTATTATTTTTTTTAAATAATTGTCATTTTAAAAAAGAATTTGACCTACTGTTAAGCTAATTTTCTAAATTATAAATAGGACTCAATATGCATTTTATGGTATTTCAAAAGGTTAGTTAAATATTTTTGTCAGAAACCCCTTTTAATTTTTTTGATCAGTATATATACGTGACAAAAATATGACAAAAAAATATTTTGACAAAAATATTTAACTATATATATAGTTAATATATATATTTAATGTAGGCAATCAGCAATAGGTAAATACTTTTAAATCTAGAATATATTTCCAAACACATTTTTATTCAATACAATGGGTCATTTTGTTAAAGAGAGCAATGTCATTGTGAGTCAAGGAATCAAATGAAAAATGGTACCAGTGGATGATCTTTGATCCCTCCTCAATTGCAGTGAAGCAATGAAATAGAACAACTCATACGCTTAATTGTGTTAGACTGTAAGCATTTCTAAAGATTTTCTGTTTCAGTCTTTAAAAAATTTAACATATTGAAAAATTCACAGACTGGACTGTTTGTCAGTCTCTTTAATATTTGTTAGTGGTAGTCGCACATACCTGCCTGTGCCTATTTGATCCAACTGTTACAGAAATGGTCTGTTGTACTTTTGCTATTTATTGATATTTTTTGTACTATTTAAATTGCGTTAGAGAAAATTGCTTAAAAGAATTTGTAAATGTTAGGTTCAATCGTGATTATTCTCTTTTCAACAAATTTACTTAAATTTAACTTTTTTATTTATGATTGCAAATGCCATCAAATCAAAGTTTATGATAGCCATTATTTTGACTGATCCAGCATTGTTATCTGAATAGGGTAGGAGTGAAATGTTCAGTTTAGACATTGTTTACGTGCTTCAATAAACTGGAAGGTTAGAACAAGAAACAGGAGTAGAGCTTCCCTCTCCATCATTTAATATGATTATGTATGATCCTCCACATTATGAACATTTGTCCAACCTTTCCCCACATAGTAGTTTAGTTTAGTTTAGTTTAGAGATACAGCGTGGAAACAGATCCTTCAGCCCACTGGGTCCGCGCCGACCAGCGATCCCTGCTGTCGTGGATCAACACTATCCTACATCCACTAGGAACAATTTACATTTATAACAAGTTAATTAACCTTACAATTTTCAATAATACCCAAAAGTCTATTATAAGTCAATTATAATCCTGGATAAGCTTACCAAATGAATATGGCTGCCTGAGGTGGAAAATTCAAAAGACCTTCAACCTTTGTTGAGAAATCTCTTCACTGAACAAGAAGATAGACACAAAATGCTGGAGTAGCCCAGTGGGACAGGCAGCATTTGTGGAGAGAAGGAATGGGTGACGTTTCGGGTCAAGACCCTTCTTCAGACTGAGAGTCGGGAAACTGTTCACCCTCCATTCCTATAAAAAGTCAATTTTGGATTAAATTTGCCATCTTGCTCCGAATCCCATGTGCTGTAATCTTTTCAAAGTGCTGTTCCTCACATTTCGCTTGGGCATAACAGAACACAATGGTATGAATATTAATTTCTCTAACTTCAAGTAACCCTTGCTTTCCCTCTCTCTCTCTCTGTCCCTCCCCATCCCAGTTCTCTGACTAGTTTCACTGTCCTACTGAATACATTTTACTGATTGTATGCCTTGTTGTCAGCTTCCCCTCAGCTAACAATGAACCATTCTACATTTTCCTTGATTAGCATCCCCTTTGGCCTGTGTTTTCATACCCTTTCATATCCCTATGACTTCCTCTCCCCCGACTCTCAGTCTGAAGATGGGTGTCGACCCGAAACATCACCCATTCCTTCTCTCCAGAGATGCTGCCTGCCCCACTGAGTTACTCCAGCATTTTGAGTCTATCTTCAGTTTAAACCAGCATCTGAAGTTCCTTCCTACACTCTTCACTGAACAATCCAGCTTTTATTCCTTACTTGTACACCATTTTCTTACAATAAAGATGGACATGCTGCTTATTTTCTCAACCCTCACTGTATATGCTTGCTAACATTACATAATTAGTGTCCCAAAATTCACACTTCCTTCTGCCCACCAATGTTTTAGAAATGGCTTTTCCATTTGAAAATTTCATTTTATCATTTCTTCCACAAAAATGAATAACTTTGCACCTTTCCTTCATTATATTCGTGTGCCTACATTTTGTCCATTCAGTTAACCTGCCTCCCCTGGCGGACTTTCCATCCTCCTGTCAGCACATCTTCTCAGCTAACTTTGTGTTGTCAGCAAACTTCATACAATACATTTTGTTCTTTCCTCTAAGTTATTAATATAGATTGTCAATATCTGAAGGCTCATATCCAATTCTTGTAGCATTGCACTAATGGTAGTTTGTCAACCTAAACGTTATCCATTTATTCCTGCTGTACTTTCTGCCCTTTAAACAATCCTTTATCCATGTTGAAAATTAAAAAAATCCTTTAAGTGCTGGACATCTGAAATAAAAACAGAAAGTGCTGAATCTGGTAGCCTCCTCACAGAAAGACATGCTGTATTCAAAATCTTCATGACAATGAACCTTCATCAGAACTGGAAAAGAGAGTAAACAAGAGGGTTTCAAGTTGCAGAGAGGGTGAGAGAAGGATTTAATAAAGGGAAAGTTTGATAGATTGTGGACCACGATTGTCCAAGAAACGTAATATTTTAGAGTCTTTGAGTTAACGGAGAAGTAAGTCAGTTAGGGAGAAGGAGGTAAAATAATAAAAGGATATTCTGGAACTGTTTGTGGCATAACACTGCCATTGCTGGAAATATGATTTTTTTTAAATTCTGGAAATATTTAACAAAACTGGGAGCATCTATGGAGAGGGAAAATAGATTCAATGTTACAGTACATGTAGATGATTTTACATCCAAACTAGCCAGATAGAAGGTGTTTCTTGAGCATCACTGGAAGAGTGCAGGACAGAAGTCAGGCAAGGGATGGGATAGAGAATCAAGGTGTCAGCTGACTATAGTTCACGGCCAGTCTTGTGGTGGTGACACACAAAGCAATCACCCAAACTGTATCTTTTTTTAATTCAAAATAAACTTTATTCAGGTTAGAAAATATGTACAAAACAAGAACTGTGCAAAATTCCTCTGACATTCTCCACGGCTATACATACATTTATTAACGTTATAATTGGTAGTGTTCCCAAAAACCACAATTATACGTGGATCCCTTGCCACTCACCTGGCCCTCTGGGGTGATATACCTTCCCATGTTTGAGAGGAGTCTCCACCACACCTTCCCCCCTCGTGTCCAGCAGCAGAAAGACCCTCGTCTGTGGTCCTTCCCCACAGAGCCTTGGAGTTGGCTGCACCAACCTTCAGTGCGTCCATCAGCATGTACTCCTGCAGTCTGGAATGGGCCTGTCAGCAACGTTCCCTAATAGACATATCGCTCTGCTGGGAGGCCAACAAGTTTCGGGACGACCAAAGAGCGTCTTTCACCGGGTTGATGACCTTCCATTAGCATTTGATGTCCATCTCTGAATGTATCCGTGGAAACAGTCCATAAATCAGAGGATCCTCTGTTACTAGTCTCTCCAATGTAAAGGAGATTGCATCCTGCACACTGAATGTAATACACTGGGTTGGAAGAAGTGCAAGACAACTGCTGTTTCATCTAGGGACCCTTTGGTGTGAAGGAAAGAGATAATAGGGTAGGTGTTTAGTTTAGTTTAGTTTAGAGGTACAGCGCAGAAACGGGCCCTTTGGCCCACCGTGTCCATGCCGACCAGCGATCCCCGCACATTAACACTATCCTACACATATTAGGGGCAATTTTTACAAGTATCAAGCCAAAAAACCTACAAACCTGTACATCTTCGGAGTGTGGGAGAAAACCGAAGATCTCAGAGAAAACCCATGCAGGTCATGGGGAGAACGCACAAACTCCTTACAGACAGCACCCATAGTAGGGATCGAACCCGGGTCTCTGGCGCTGCATTCGCTGTAAGGCAGCAACTCTACCGCTGCGCCACCGTGCGGCCCTTGGATAATCCTGTTATCTATTTTGTATGAAACTCTCAATTATAGTAATTTCTGTGTAACTAATTTATGAAGGAAAAGTATAGAAATCCAGATATATTCCACCCATTGGTCCACCCTTATCTATCCTATTGGTTACATTTCTATAAAAAACATACATCAGAAGTGCTTTGTTGCTCAACTATCAATACCGTTGGCAATGTCGGTCTCCGGTAATCATCATTATGTTGGGAAGGGAGGTGGATGAGCAATTGAAAGCATGGCACAGTTTTAAAAAAAAAATATTAGTAATTAATCCTTCTCTTCCTTTGGCAGATTATACCTAAATTCTGAGTGGCTGCAGCAGAAAATATCTAATATGAATCTACAATCGTTAATAGTTTGAAGCTGAATGTTTAAAAGTTTGAATTATTATTACTTATCTGAACCTCTTTCTTTAGAGATAACTTGCATTTTTCACAACCATGCTCTGACGTCACCTTCAAACTGCAATATGAAGGAAAGAAACGACTGCATCAAAAATGTGGCAATGAATGGAGGAAAAAGATTGTGTGGGTTTATTAATGATCAATAGTTTTAGGTAAGGTTTGGCATGTAGGAGGCAAAAATAAAGGGAACATGAATAACTACAAGATGAAATGTAAAATGAAACAGTGATCAAAACAGAGTTCAAAAGAAAGATCTTAAAATCTGATTTATCAAAAGAAAATCTACTACCACCCCAGATCTCCTCCTGCTAATCCTCAAATGGCAAGTTCCAACGTCAGCTACACACTGACACAGGCACCAAGTAACGGTCAAACATTGGGAGGGGAAGTGTTTACCTGGGGCCAATCTCACACACCTCCCAGTGGCTAATCACTAAACTGCATTTACAGAGCAAAATGAAACTTCATAGTTGGTTAAATGTAGGAGAAAAAAACTGAGCAAAATTATGAGGGTGAAATGCTAAAACTGTGAGTAAATTAGAGTAAATTGATTCTTTACCATGTCCCTGTAACAGTGGATTGATTCGTTACCATGTCAGACACGATTTATACTCAGTGGGACTTAGTTATGATTTATATAGATCCTTGAAAATATTGATGAAAATTACATTCAAGTTCCCCTTTTACATTTCATGGCATAATTCACGTAAAAAAATAACAGGATATTTGTATTATTGATTAATAACTAATTATACGATTGTTGAGCTTCGAACAGATAAAGGATAATATATATTACAATGATTAAAAAATCAGCTTGCCATAATGGCACATCAGCCATGCCATAAAAATAACATTAAAATAAAATTACCTCTAGACAATTAAAAAACATAATTACCCAAACTGTACAGTAAAACACACAGAACTTTAAATTCACATTTCTGTAAACACATAAATTAACTAAATTATACTACCAAAATTCTTATAGGAATTATATTTGACTATATTCACTTCTGATATCTAAAGATGGATCAACCTCTTTGCTCAATTGACATTACAACAATTATAATTTTACCAGAATTAGGTACAATTGCATTGATTGGCGCATAACAAAATCTAGACCATCAAAATGTTCCTCTCTTTCAAAAACCAAGATAAAGCACACTATTTCACTGCTTTTTTGAAAAATGACATTAAAAGACATATTCCAAGACAACACTTTCCATTAATTTTATTTATTGTGTTAATTAAACACAATTTAAGTGCACAAAAATCCAAAAGTAGCAAATGAGCATCTGAATAGTATTTTCCCCATTCCTGTGATATGGTAAAACACTAAAGGGCCTGTCCCACTTAGGCGATTTTTTAGGCGACTGCCGGCGGCTGTCAAAGTCGTAGCAGATCGCCAAAATTTTCTTTTACTCGACGACAATGACCACGACAATGCCGAGTCAGGTCGAGATTACACCGACTTCGGAAACATCGCGAAATTCCCATGCTTATCAATGCTTCTCCGGCGTCCTAATTTTTGCTAAAATCATTGACAAGTCTGTAATTACTTGAGAGTTTTGAAATATAACATCTTGCCCGAGTTACCTGAAAACCAAGCTTCACGGTAACAAGGCATAAACTGGATTGACTTCCAGTTTACTAATAGCTGTATTAAGAAATTTAATTTTAAACGTGATTAAATGGATTTTTGTGCAGATTGTGGGCATTTTTTAAAAATGTTCGGGAGATGCATATCTGGTTTCTGGGTTGCATATCTGGGTTGGGAGCCTACTTTACATGTGATCGCTGATGGCCATAAACATCGCAAAAATTCCCACGCTTACTTGATCGTCAATCTACCTGTCAAATGTCCTGACGGTAAATAAATTGGTTAAACACAAGTATTTTATGATATCTTCAAATTACTTTACTTAATTTAATATTACGTGCTTCTAAATGCATCTAAGACAACCTAGCAAACCTGGGCTCAGCATGCGACAGCGCCCGCAATAAGCAACGATACCTGGCGACAAGCCAGCTGTCGCTGAGAAATTTAAATCCGGTTGATTTCGCAGCGACGCGCTGAGATCCACTATGATTCTTTGAAGACTCCTCACGATCATGCCTGTGACACCCGGCGAACTGTCGGCGACAGCCTAGTTGCTGGCAGTCGCCTTAAAATTGCCTAACTGGGACAGGCCCTTAAAACCATTGATCAATTCACTTCTGAAAAAAGTGTTCCTGCTATCCCAGGAATCAGTCCAAAGAACCTTGACTGCACTCTCTGTCAGGCTAGTATATCCTTTCTTGGCTAAGGGGACCAAAACTGCACACAGTACTTTACCACCCTATATAGGTGCCCCTGTATTTGAAGCCTCTTGCAATGAAGGCTAACATACTATTTAGAGTCAAAGCATCATGAAGTCATACAGCACAGAAACAGGCCCCTCGGCCCAACTCATTCATGCTGATCAAGATGCCCCATCTGAGCTAATCCCATTTACCCATGTTTGGCCCATATTCCTTGAAATTATTCCTTTCCATGTACCTGTCCAAATACCTTTTAAATGTTGTTATTGTACCTGCCTCAACTACTTCCTCAGGCAGATTGTCCCATATACCCACTACCCTCTGTGTGAAAAAGATGCCCCTCAGGTTCCTATTAAATCTATCCCTTCTCACCTTAAACCTAAGCCTCTCAGTTCTTGATTCCCATACCCTGGGGAAAAGACTGGATTTACCCTATCTATTCCTCTCATGATTTTATACAACTCTGCAAGATTACCCCTCTGCCTCCTGTGCTCCAAAGAATGATGTTCTAACCTGCCCAATCTCTCCCTGGAGCTGAGGCCCTCGAGTCCTGGTAATTTCTTCGTAAATCCTCTCTGCATCCTTTCCAGTTTAATGGCATCTTTTTGATAGCAGCGTGACCAAACTAAATGCAATACGCTGAGTGCAGCTTCACCAACGACTTGTACAACTGAAACATAACCTCCCAACTTCTATACTAATTTCCCTGACTGATGTAGGCCAATGTGCCTAAAACCTTTTTCATCACCTTATCTATCTGCGACGCCATTTTCAGGGAACTATGCACTTCTGGAACCTTCTGCTTACAACATTTCCCAAGATCCTATCGTTTCCAGTTACCTGGTTTGACTTCCCAAAAAATGCAACACCTCACACTGAATAAACTCCATTAGTCATTTCTTGGCCCATTCGCCCAGCTGATCAAGATCCTGCTTTAATTCTTGATAACAATTAACATTGTCTATGACACCACCTATTTTAATGTCTGCTCATGCCTTGTACATTCTCGTCAAAATCATTAAAGTAAATGACGAACAGCAATGGACCCTGCACTGATCTCTGAGAAACACCACTAGTCACAGGCTTCCAGTCTGAGAAACAACCTTCCACCACCACCCTCTGCTTCCTTCCATGAAGCCAATTCTATATCCAGTTAGCGAGCTTTCTTGTCCCCTGTGTCGCAACCTTCCAGAGCAGCCTACTATTCAAAACCTTATCAAAGGCCTACCCAAGTTAACCTCTTGGTTTCTTTTCAAAAACTCAACATTTTCAAAATATTACATTTGATTCCCTCATCCAAATCATTGACATAGATGGTGAATAGCTGGGGCCCAAGCACTGATCCCTGCATTAATCTACCAGTTACCACCTGCCACACCAAAAAAGGTCAATTTATTCCTACTCTCTGTTATTTGTTTGTCAACCAGGAAAGGCAGAGTCAACAGGGCAGGTAACCTCAGTAATCACTAGCATAGAATATATAATCCAGAACCTTGGACAAACACGCAAATTCATATCCCATCGTGGCAATTTCTGAATTTTAGTGAATCCATCTGCAGGAAATGGTATGAATCAGTAACGGTAACATGAAGCTATTGGATTGTCATTAAAACCTCACTAGTTTGTTAAGGCTCTTAAAGCAGGCCCTAGCCAGAATGGCTAAAGGCAGTTTAAGATACACAGTAAGGTAATTAATTCTGAACTGCTCTCTGAAATAGCTAAATAAACTATCCAGTTGCACGGCACCAGAATAAAACTGAATAGATCAGCTTGCACGGAACCACACAACAGATCATATGCAATAAAGCTACATCAGGACCAATTAAACTTTAAACCATTGCCATGCCCAACAGTTCGCAAGAGCTGAAGAGATGTCTGAATGACCCTGTTCTAGGATGAAGGGAGTTTAGTGAGTGTGATCAGAAGTGTAAAGAAAAAGTTCCAAAACAATGAATATTGCTCCACAGACCAATTAAGCAACAAACTGATACAGGTATGCTCACATAATTATACCTTGCATTGTAAAGCTGTGCAATGTGGCAGTGGTTAAATTACTGGATTAGCAGTCTCTGGAGTTGAGCAAGAGACATCAGTTTGAATCCCACTAAACCAGCTGGGGAACTTGAATTCAAGTAATTAATACAAATCTGTTTCTTTTTGAAATTAATGAGGTTAACCATAGATTTACTGGAATTCATTACAAAAAAAAATCATCTGGCTCACTTATGTTCTTTAGAGAAGGAGATCTGGCATCCTTAACTATTCTGGCCCAAATGTGATTCCAGAGCCACCAACTGGTTAAGTCTACTCTGTCCCTTGAGTTTGCAGCCAATTATAGATGAAGAATCAATGCCAGAAATGTCGACCTCCCGTGAATTAATAAATTAAACAAAAAACAAATTTCCAGATACATCCATCCTGTTATGCTTTGTTGTGCCATTGACACAAAAAAGCTTTAGAGGTTGTAGAATTATGGCAAATAATGAGCAAGGAGTGAAATTGTGAGTTGTCAGCAGATTTTCTATTCCTGATAAAATTTCCTAGCACTAGGAAAAACAAGGGCAAGAGAAAAAGAGTACCAGAGCTCAGATTATTCTCCAGGATGAACAATTTAAATGTCCACTCAACGTAATCTCGTCTAGAAGAATGTAGATGCTGGAACTGCCATGCAACAAATGATGAGAGTATTAATCCATGGTCTTCTCATTCTATTTAATGCATTTCACTGTGAAAGTATTGGTAGAAGCAATTGCTGTGTTTTGTGGGAATGTAACTATATCAGTTTGATTAGTTGGTGGAGTAGTCTTCTCTATTTTCTACAAGTATTCCATCATGTGAACAAGATTCTGGAGAGTTGACTCACCCGTTGTGACTTTATCATATCTGAATCCTATGTTCATTCAATTTATGCAACTTTGGGCACAGTTTTAGTCTTGTAGAGTCCTGCCTTCATACTGAGTAATTGAGTGGCACAATGATGCAGCTAGTAGAGCTGCAGCCTCAAAGCGCCAGAGATCTGGGTTCAATCCTGACCTCGACTGCTGTATGTGTGGAGTTTGCACATTTTCCCTGTGACTGCATGGGTTTTCTTCGTGTACTCCAGTTTCCTCCCACAAAGACATATGGATTTGTAGATTCATTGGTTTTGGTAAATTGCTCCTAGTGTGTAGGGCATGGATAAGAAAGTGGGATAACACAGAACTAGTGTGTGAAGAAGGGTCAGCATGGATTTGGTGGGCCAAAGGGCCTGTTTCCATGCTGTATCACTAAACTAAACTAAGCATACATTACATACTGTGGCACTACCATCTTGATAAATTGAAAACAGTTACAATAGATCCAGCAGTTCAAATTTGGATATTCATTGGTGTTGTGGGCCAGCAGCAAAACCCAATCCATCCCAAACCCTAATCACTTATACAGCCAAAACTTTAAAGTACAATTACATCAACTCTATATTCTAATTTTAGTTCAATCAGGAGTGGACCAAATAGAAAATACAACAAAAAAAATAGGTGCCACCAAACAATGGAGAAGCTCCTACATATGCTGATTAGTGTATGTGGTCTTGCACAGCATGCTATATTCAAAATAAAGTGACCCTACAAATAGATCCGTTCAAAACCATCACATGCAGCAAGTGATGAACAACAATCAGGATCAGTTTGAAAAGTGGAACGCAATGTGAAAAATAAGTGCCAAAGAATGACCAGCTGCTACCCGGAACGTCACCTATTCCTGAGATGCTATCTGACCTGCTGAGTTACTCCAGCTTTTTGTGTCTATCTTGTTACAAGTGAAAGTCCAAGAATCTTTTCTGGAGGTAATATCATCACCATATCCTCTCCAATCAGCATGCCAGGGAAGGATGTTGATGGGGGCAGTCTCCAACAATCAGAATGTAACTATTTAATTACAAGCCTGTCACTCTGCTGTGTGACTTTCCAACTGACTACCCAAAAATCTTTTCCATCACATTGTACATATGGTACAAATGTGACGGAATACTATCTACTGCTAAAGCTACAGCTCCAGCAATAGTCTGGAGAATTAATACCATCCAGGACAATGCAGCCCACATGATGAACACCACATTCACCATCTTAAATGTTTACGACATCTGCTAATAACCACTACCTTCTAAAAAAAGACACAAAGTCTTGGAATAACTCAGCAGGCCAGGCAGCATGTCTGCAGAACACGATAGATTATGTTTCAGGTCAGCACCATTCTTCAGACTACTCCCTTTGAAAAAGAATTGGCAAGGCTTTTTTGACAACACCTCCACGACCTGCATTCAATGGCATTCAATTTTCCCACCCAGAGACGGCAGTAGCTGACATGAAGAAAGGTCTCCTAATTCAAGTTCCCTCCACTAATGCATCATCTTGATATGGATATATACTGCTGTTCCATCTTCACAAGGTCAAAGCTTTTGAATTATCCATCTGATAACAATGTGAGCATTTTAATCACAGAGTACAATAGA
Source organism: Rhinoraja longicauda (assembly GCF_053455715.1). Taxonomy (NCBI): domain Eukaryota; kingdom Metazoa; phylum Chordata; class Chondrichthyes; order Rajiformes; family Arhynchobatidae; genus Rhinoraja; species Rhinoraja longicauda. The sequence goes on from NC_135958.1 coordinate 36,248,652, forward strand.
ATTAAAATGAAATGGTAACAGGAAAGGTAAATGTAGTTGTCCAATTATACACAACCCTTCAAAGTTTATGCTGCACTGCACAATACCCTTCCAACAAAAACTATTTCAAAAATTTAGCATGATTTAACAAAGCTGGTATTTATTCTATTGGTAGGCTATTAATCCGTAAAAAAACATTTTTTTCTTCAAGGATTGGACGAAGAAAACTTCTTGCTTTTAATTACTCTTCAGTTTTAATGTGCATCACAGCTATCTTTTTAATGTTTAAATTTCACTATTTATTGCTAAAATTTATCAGTCCCTTTGTCTGTTGACCTGTCTGCTCATACAGATAAATATATATTGATGACCATTTATGATCATTTAATTTGGGGTCTTCTAATTAAAAATATGCAGATTTTAACATCTGCTTATCTGAGTCAACCTATTAAAATGCCCTTTTGACTTTTGATCATGAATAATTTATGTCTAATTTATCTATTTTTACAATGCTTGAGCAATTTTAAAAGGAATGAAACTGTTGGTTACTTTCATCTGTTTGCAAGTATTCATGAGTCCATAAATATGGATTGATCAGAATTTAATCCTTAATCTTGAAGCAATAACATTAAAGCTGTTTTTTGCATTTTAATTAATGTTATTTTATTTTTGTCTTATTTTACAACTATGCTTGCAACTGATGTGCATCGATGCATTTGGCAGAATCTATAGCAGATTGTATATTATACTATTCCAGTTACCTTTTTTTCAAATTTTAAAACATCACTTAAGTAGTTAATCATACAAAATACATTGTGTGTAGGAAGGAACTGCAAATGCTGGTTTAAACCGAAGAGACACAAAATGCTAGAGTAACTCAGCGGGCCAGGAAGCATCTCTGGAGAGAAGGAATGGGTGACGTTTCCTATCGTCACCTATTCCTTCTCTCCAGAGATGCTGCCTGTCCCGCTGAGTTACTCTAGCATTTTATGTCTATCTTCATACAAATACCTTTATAGTTTCCTTGCAATCTTGGAAATAATTAATCTAGAATGCATTAAAAAATCGAATACGTGAAGGTGGGTTAGTTTGTACAGAACCTTAGCATCCTTCATCCCACAATGATCAGAACTGTCCTCATTTTAAATCCAAGCTACATCTGAAGAAGGGTTTCAACCCGAAACGTCACCTCCTCCTTTCTCCCGAGATGCTGCCTGACCCGCTGAGTTACTCCAGCATTTTGTGTCCACCTACATTTTATAACTTGAGCTGTAGCATGAGAGAGAAATTCACCTGCTCGCAAGATGTGACTGGTCAATATTTGCATCTCCTGCCCCCTTGTAGCCCACCCCTATAATCACTAACACCCCAGCACCATTCACCTAGTTGTTTTCCGTCAAGCCAGTTATGAAACATAGGTCCTCGGTCAGGTCAAGTTTATTGTCATATTCCCAAGTAATGTGAGGTGAAGGTATGATACAAAAATCTTGCTTGCAGCAGAATCAAAGGCACCCAAATACACAAAAACATAAATTATACATAATTACACATAAAACTCCAAAAGATAATAAAAAGAAAAACGATTGTACGGAAAAACAAGATATTAGCGCAAAGCACAATTGGGGGGAAAAAAACAAATGTCCATGGTAATGCAAAATGTGGTCAAGAGTGTTCCATTGTTGAGGCAGTAATAGGATTGTGAGGGTTGGTTCAAGAACCTGATAGTTGTAGGAAAGTAGCTGTTCCTGAACCTGATGATGTGCAACTTCAGGTTTCTATACTTCTCGCCTGATGGTTGCAGGGAGAAGAGGGCATAGCCTGGATGGTGGGGATTGCTGACGATAGATGATGATAAATAGCTTTGCTCTTTGCTGTGACAGGCAAACTTCTTGTTGTCATCACCGTCATGATGGAAAATTAGTTTGCTCGCCTCATTTATTTCTAACCATTAAGTTGAGAGCATCCGAGCTGGAGCCTGATTGCACACCAGTTTAATGCAATCCAATTCCTAAATTAATGGAATTTCACTCCCAGTCTCTCAGGGATTATGATCTGCAATTATCTTTTCTCAATCATTTTTGTGTCCTAGATATATATTGGTAATGATTGCAACCACACTGAATTAGTTACAAAAAAACAATTTGTATTTATATAACAGTTTAATATACCTGCGTAATGTTTCAAACAACAAATTACTTTTTGAATTATACTCACCCTTGTTATGAGGGCAAGTACATGAACAAGACTGTGCAATCAAGAACCTACAAACAGTGATAGGATAACTGAACAGATAAAAGGTAAACACAAAATGCTGGAGTAACTCAGCGGGCCAGGCAGCATCTCTGGAGAGAAGGAATGGGTGATGTTTCAGGTCGAGACCCTTCTTCAGACTCTGAACAGATAAAGCTTTCCTACTAGCATTGGTTGTCCGATAGAAAACCGTACTCTTCACAAAATGCTGTGGCAGGTCGAAAGGGCTTTATTTTATTAACAATGCTGACACTTCCAACAATGCAATCAGCTCTCAATACTCTAATTAAGTATCTGCCTACACTTTCTGTACTATAACTACAACATAGCTGAAACCAGAGGCACAAGTGCTGCCAAATCAACATATGTAATAGACATAAAGGGAAAGTTGTAATTATGCATCAAAAATACAGAAGGGGAAATAGTTGTTAAGGGAGGAATCAAAAATAACTGTGAGAGTAAATATAAAGTGGTCTCTACTACTACTTTCTATGTTTTCTTGCTTTGTCTCCTGTAGAAAGTTGACCAAATGGAAAGCAGGCATATATGCAGTATTCTACTTTTAAGCCTCTTGTAACAGAATAGTTTGTATTCTCCTTTGCTGTGATTTCTGTCCTACTATTTCCTTTCCTTTGTCTATTTAGTTTAGTTTAGAAATACAGCATGGAAACAGGCCCTTCGGCCCACCGAATCTGTGCCGACCACCGATCAACCCGTACACTAACACTACCCTACATACATGAGAGACAATTTACGATTTTACCAGGCCAAATAGCCCACAAACCTATACGTGATTGGAGTGTGGGTGGAAACCGGAACTCCTGCAGGTCACGGGGAGAACATACAAACTCTGTACAGACAGCGCCCGTAGTCAGGATCGAACCCGGGTCTCTGGCGCTGTAAGGCAGCAGCTTTACCGCTGCGCCACCGTGCTGGCCATAATTGGATATCATGACAGTTCACAAGATCAGTATAACTGCATTTTACTGTTCTACCAAATTCATTTTATATCACTCATGCCTCTTGTGTAGAAGTCTTACTCAGTAGCCCCAAAAATTATAGCTTGTTAGGTAGATAAACCATCTTCAGTGCTCGTGATAATACAAAATTAAAATGATTTTGTTTATTTACACTTACAATTTCCATGACTTTTGAAAACAGTTTTATAATGAATTATTTCATAGTAACAATATGATATGTTTTACATTTAATCTTGGACAAAGGAATGACAGATCCATCAATTGTTTAATACCAAGTCACATCAGAGTAGACACTAATTGAAATGAATGTGGCAATTTTATTCTGATGGTTTACAAGGATGGAAAAGAAAATTACCCCAGCGTAGGTGTTCTTCAGAAAAAGCTTCAAGATTTAATGGCGTTGATCCTTGCATTTGCTATAATATCCCATTGTGCTCCTTGGTGCAATGTGGATATTTGAGTCACATTATGCATATACAATTTAAAAGAAAACATTTCCTTGTGGTTTACATAATAAATCTGTTAATCTAAACTAGACATGACAATAAACGTGACAATAAATAAACGTGATAATAAACTGCACTTTGGTGCAGAAAATTCACTGGTGAGAAGACAATTTTCATGCAGCTTCTCTTACCATAAGTAAAATTATAAAATCGGTAAAAATAGGCTAAAGTCGTTTTTCTGCAAACTACTTTTCAATACTATGGGAAGCAATGATACTGCTAGTTACACTCATTTCTATAGAGTGTGGAAAGGCAAGAAACAATGCCATGGATATTTTTTTAATCATGCAAATCTTTCCTTTCGAATACTTTAATGAAATTAGTTTTTCTCAGTTGGAAATGTATGGGCAGAAATTCAGAAGCACAAGCTACACTAGCCGGCGTGCTTTGTAACTTTGTCAGCGCCATCGGTGGCCTCTATTTGTATACATTGTGTATGCAAGCAAAGAATTTCACTGTGCCTGGTCATTTGTGACAATAAAATATTCCTATTCCTATTTTGTTTCTATGATTTTTAAAAATGTAACCAAGTAGATATGGAGGGATCCTAGTTTCTTCCTAAATGGATTTTTTATCAGATGCGTTTTGCAATAACATGACAAAATGATGTCCAAAGTTGAAATTGAAGCTGTACTATAAAGAAAGCAATAATTGTTATCAATAAATATTTTCTATTGTACTATCTCTTGCAGTATAGAACAAGGGCAAATGAGTAGATCAAGACATTCCATTTCTGGTTAGATTATTTCATCCATTTTAAAAGGCATGATTAGAAGAATGTAAGAAAGATCAATCTCATTTGTTCAAATCGGTGGAAATTTAATGGCAGCAAAGTAGTTATACATTAAACTCATCATAAAACTTATTGTTCAGCCTAATTTTACCTCAATTTGTGTATATCTTACTTTGCATTATTTTTCAGTGTAAGTTTTCATTTAAATTAACTGTTCAACCTGTCAAAATCAAACCGACTGGAAGAGACTTTGGAAAACATTACGTTGACATTGTTTATGGGCGATACAGAGCATTTGATGCACATTTTAAATATCCCGTTTTTAAGAGAAAATGGTCAGAAACAAATTAGCCAAATATTTTCTGTATAATGTGAAACCACATTGATTTACAGTATCAATTAAATTTGTAAAGGATCAAGCATGGAGATTTAACATTTGGAAAGATAAAATAACTTTATACAAAATTATAAATGGTTTGTTTGTACTTATTAAAGTGGTCAGTATCATGATTTTAATCTAGTGTTTAAATTTGCTTAATCCTCTGAAGAAAATTTACAAAGGGAAAGAGGCATTTTAAATACAGATATTTATAATTTTACAAGTAATATGACCTTTTGTAAGTAAAATTAAGATACTCATGTGTCTTAATTTGCTAATAGGTTCTCTTATATTTGTGAATTCCCTACTTTCATGCTCACTAACTATTGTCATTCACCAGCATGCTGCTTCCATCTTGTCTAAAGAGACAAAATAAGTATTTCGGTAAGGTAGAGTTTAACATCCAATTTTTCTTTTCTCTCATGTGGATCATTGTTCATCAAACAACTTGAATAAGAACTTCTGAAATGAATTCCATGATTTCTGAAGCTGAGATCTCTGGTCCAGGATTTCTTGTTAAAATTCCACTCCTTGTCTGCTTGAACTACTGGGCCATCTAGATTTCCTCATGCTTCATTGGAAATCGAGTCGTTCCCCTGTGAAGAAATAAAAATAATTGAAAAACATACAATCTGCTAATCCTTTAAAGATGGCTCATTTTGCATAATGCTTAATTCCATTCATGATTCCTCAATGAATGAAACAGTTCATGCCAACATGGAGTAATAAGTGACAACTAATATCCACATCAGAAAAGTGCCAGACAATGACCATGTTCAACATGAGAACTCTCCATGTTTAAATTTCAACAGTATTGCGAGTCTGGAGGCTCGTTCTTTGTTGAAGAAGTTTATTGCGACAGCAATATTCGATCACAAAGTTTACTTAACGAGATTACAGACAACCATTAAAACTAACTGTTCACTTCGATGAAGTCTCCTAAACTGACTCTTTTTGGGCGCCAAAACCGCACGTGACGACGCTGTCCAATCAGCGGTCTCACTCCCTGGACCAATCCTTACGGTCGCACCCACACGTGACCTTGCTGGCCAATCTGAGGGTTCGACACCTAGGACCACTCTCTATGGTCGCTACAACGGTATTACAATCGCTGAATCTCCCTCCATCAATATGCTGGTATCCACCATTGATTAGAAACTCAAATGGGGCCAGCCATATAAGTTTCATGACTGGAAGAACGAGTCAGTGGCTGTATATCTGCAGAAAGTAACTCAACTTCTTATGTTCCAAAGACTTTTCACGATCTATTAAGCATGAGTCAGAGGTGCGATGGAGCGAAGTCCCAGCAACACCCAAGAGGCTCCACAGATTCCAGGACTAAATTATCTACTTGATTAGCATCCCTTCAATCACCCCAAACACACACTCCCTTCACCACCAACACACAATGCGTTTTGCATCATCACAGTGCAGTTTGTACCATCTGCAAAATGTAGCACCGTTACTCCCTAGGCTACATTGGTAATACCTATGAAACCTGCAATCTCCACCACCAAGAGTGAGAAGGGCAGCAGGCCAATGCAAATACTGGATACATGCAGATTCCTTTCCAAGTCGCACATTATCCTAATTTGAAAATCTATCAATGGCCCTTTATTGTTGCAGTGTCTGAACAGAACAGTGGGAGAACTGTGACCAGAAGGATTGAATGGATAACTGGAACTTTCTCAAGGATAACTAGGAATGCACAATAAACACTCAGCAATGTCCAAAATCTGAAAAATTAATAAATGGATAAACATCCTTTGTATTATCAAATTTAATTAAAGCAGAACTAATAAAAACATATAAAAAGCTTTTTTTAATGGGAGAGATGAATTTCCTCTTTTCCTCTTCCATGCAAGTAATTCAATATTTTATTGAAAACATGCTGATTCCTCAGTGTTAAGCCACTTCCTTTATATCAAGTACATCCTTAGTTTATTCAAATTCATCCAAGGAATATATGTGATATTTATATTTCCCCTTGTTTTAAACATAGAATATGTATTAAATGCTCATCTCTTTATGTTGTCCTCATCATTCTACAATTTCACTAATTCCTCTGGATTTGGCATTACTTGACAATTTTCATCAAGCTCATGCTTTTGATGAAGTTCATTGCGTTCATTCTTCTGTGAAAATTGCTCATGGTAGAAATTTCACTAATTCTTGGGCACCCAAATACTACCGTCTTACCAAACCAAATAATTCCTCTAAAGAAATTGCATTAGGAACATAAATCTCACCAATCATTTTCCTCATGGGTTAATACTTCATGTGGAACTTTATCAAAAATCTTGTGGAAATATAATTATGAAGAGGAAGAAATTTAGTGTTGTTTGCCAGCACTTGATGTGTACATGTACAGACCTCATTACTGCATGCTTCATTCCACTGACTTCAAAGAAAACAAGTGTAAGGTGATAAGAACATTCAATAACCATTTCTCTCACAGTGTTTAATGCCTATGACCAGGCCCAGACAAATGTCTTCCAATAGGTCATAGAATTTTATACTTCCACCCAAAGAATTAGTCGGCATAACTATCACACACAGTTTTGGCAAACTCAATAAGATCTAATGGTTTGTTTCCACACAGATATCTGGATATTCTAAGGAGATGCCCATCAAATGAAAAATTAAAGCTTGAACAGATGACAGAGATGATTATGTGGAAATTACCACTTAGAATTTGCAACCACATTTTGAAGAGTTAAGAGGAACTGGTTATGTTCAAGCTTTGCATCCATACCAATGACATTGTTAATTGAGGGTCTCTATTCTTGCAGCACTGAAGCATCTCTGTCCTTAAATTCAGTCTACTAGCTTCCTATTTCAGAAACACTAAAATAAATGGAAGGCTGAGAAATGAAAGACTCATTAAAAAATCATAAAGAGAAAAAACTAGCTCAAAAGCTGCTTCTTGGTGGTGTTTATTTTTATATGCAGTCTGAACAGACAGACCTAGATAGAGTGGATGTGGAGAGGATGTTTGCAGTAGTGGGAGAGTCGAGAAACAGAGGGCACAGCCTCAGAATAAAAGGACGTACCTTTAAAATGGAGATGCGGAGAAATTTCTTTAGCCAAAGGGTTGTGATTCTGTGGAATTCATTGCCACAGAGACCTGTGGAGGCCACATCATTAGATATTTTTAAAGCGGAGATTAATAGGTTCTTGCTTAGTAAGGGTGTCAAAGGTTTCAGGGAGAAGGCAGAGGAGAAAGGGGTTAAGGGGAAAAATAGAGCAGCCTGATTACATGGCAGAGCACACTCAATGCCGAATAGCCTAATTCTGCTCCTATGTCTTATGATCTTATGAACCATCTCAGGTGGGGAATATCAGGTAAGGGTTCCAAAGCAGCAAAATGATAACTGTTAAATATTTCATTAAAATCCGACCAAACACCACAAGTAAAATAATATAAATATAAACAACACAAATAATGTTACATATAACATTGTATAAAATTACCAAAAGTACGATTGGCAAACTTTGACACTGGAATGTTAGAATTAAGAGAAAGTTGGCAGGATTAATGGACCCTGAAGATGAGGGATATTGAGGCTATTGTCAGGAAAGAGAAGGGAACACATGTCAAGTTTAGGCAACTGGGATAAAGTGAACCCATTGAGGTGAACAAGGGATGTGGGAGAAGAAAATAAGGTCAAAAAGGGGACAATGAGATATCCAGGTCACATAGGTAAGGAAAATCTTAAAAGGTTCTGGAAGCATATTAAGAGCAAAAGGCTAACTACGAAGGGAGTAGGTCCCCATAACATGGGAGAGGGGCTGGGCAAGAGCGTGCGAGTGATGGGTGGATACAGGTGAGGAGGGGTTAATTGGCAGATAACAGACAGGTGGAGGATAAAAGTGCAGAGGTAGCAATAAAGGCTGACTGGTGATTAGTGGAGAACAAAAGATTGCAGATTCTGGTTCAAAGAAGAAAGAGGGTGATAAATGGTTTGGGAGTAAGGTGGGAAAAAGTGTGTGTGTGAGGGGACAGGGTAGATGAGAGAAAGGGGGGCAGAGGAGTGCAAGTTACCTGAAATTGGAAAATTCAATGGTGATATAGTTGGATTGTAAACTATGCAGCAGAAAATGAGATTCTGTTCTTCTGGTTTGTGGTAGGCCTCACCTGGGCCGTGGAGGAGACTTAGCACAGACAGGTCGAGATGGGAACGGGAAGGAGGATTAAAAAGGCAACTTGGAGAACCAGATGGCCACAGTAGACCGAGTGCAGATGTTCAGCATATTGTTCGCCCAGCCTGTATTCAGTCTCAGCGAGGTAGAGGAGGCCATGTCAGTAGCACTGAATGCAATGGACATGTTTGGAGGAGGTGCATGTGAATCTCTGTCTCACCTATAGAAGGGCTATTTAGGTCCATGAAATAGAAGTGAGGAGACAAGTGTTACACTCCTACGATTGCAGAGGAAAGTGCCGGAAGTGAGTGTAGGGAGTGAGGGGGAAGTAGAGGGATGTTGGCCGGAAATGTTGAAGAATGATGTGTTCGGTAGCTAATGATATTCCTTTTTTAGCAGTGGGCAAGTAAAGATTATCCGGGAAATTATAGGCCTGTGAGACTCGCATCAGTGGTAGGGAAGTTATTAAAGAGGATTCTTTGGGATAGAATTTACTTGCATTTGGAAGAGAATGGGCTAATTAGGGACTGTCAGCATGTTGTCTACAGTAAGTCACTTCTTACGAACTTGAATTAGTTTTTTGAGGAAGTTATGAAGGTGATCGAGAGGGCAGGGCAGTTGACGTCTACATGGATTTTAGTGAGGCATTTGATAAATCCCCTCATGTAGGCTAATCCAGAAGGCGAAAATGCAGGGGATCCATGGTAATTTGATCAGTTGGGTTCAGAACAAGTGATAAAACGGTGTTATTTTGGTTGGAGGTATGTGATCAGTGCACAGGGATCTGTGTTGGAACCTCTGTTGCTTGTGATATATATGTAAACGTAGATGGATTGGTTAATGAATTTGTAAACAACACCAAAATTGGTGAGTTGCGGACATTGAGGAGGGCTGTGAAAGTATACAGCGGGATGTAGAAATAGAAGAAGAAGTGGCAGATGGAGTTTAGTCTGATATTGAAGGTACCATTTCAGATTTTTTTTTTGGTAATTCTTGATCAACCATGAACAAGATCTCCCCAACATCTACAGTATTGCAATTTGGGAGGTCAAATGTGAGAGGAAGATATGCAATTAATAGCAGCACAAAGAAATGCAGATAGTGGAATCTTGAGCAAAACACAAAGTGCTGGAAGAACTCAGTGGGTCAGGCAAAATGGGTGGAGGTACCGGACTGGGGACACTTCAAGCCAAGACCCTTTCTTTAGACTGTTTGGAGTATTGAGTGGGGAGAAAAAACTGGAAAAGAGAGGTTGGGGCAGAACAAACCCTTGGAAGTGATTGGGGTGGGGGGTTGATTGGCAGATGAATGGAGTAAGTGACACAGAGGATGGTGGATGCTTGGACCTCGATGGCAGAGGTGGTGACATTTAAAACGCTTTTAAATAGACACATAATTATGCAAGGAATGGAGGGATATGGATCGCGTGTAGGCAGAGGAGATTAGCCGAACCTGACATCATGTTTGGCATGAACATTGTGGGCCATTGAGCCTGTTCCTGTGCTGATCTATGTTATTCTATGTGGATGCTGATGGGGTGAAAGGTAAGAATGAAGGAAGCTCTACTCCGTTCTGCTGCAGGAAGATGGGGTGAGAGCAGAAGAGAGGGATATAGAGGAGATTTGGGTGATGGCTGGGTCAAGCACATTGGGGGTGAGGGGTGGAGGACAGCCTGAGTTCCTGAAAAAGGAGAACATTTCAGATGTCCTGATGAGAAAACCTCAGCTCGAGAACAGATGTGGTGGAGAAGGCAAAACTGAGAGAAAGGGATGGCACCCTCACAAGAGAGAGGGTGGGAAGAGGAGTAGTCGAGGTAGCTTGTGGGTTTGTGGGGTGGGGAGGGGAGGGAAGAAGAGGGGAGGCAATGGGGAGCAGATGAGGCCGGGGTGGGGAGCGGATAGGTAGGGGGAAGGGAAAGTATAAGTGGGTATGAGCGAGTGAAGAGTGAACCCCCTTCACAGCATAGAGAGATGTAGTTTTTCACAAATGGTTTCAGTTCAGGGAGCTAGGCACAAGCAAGTCCACTTTAAATCAAAATCTTACTTTCAAGAAAGCTCTTCGTAAGACCTCCCCACTATACCTCAGTCAGTCACCATTCTAACCCTCTCCTCTGCCACTAATTGTGACCCAGACGCACACGATCCAGCAACCTACCATGATCCTCATGGTCTCAATTCCTACCACACTGTTATAAAAGTGTTTGGAATTCAATTTCCTTCAGTGAAACTCATTTTTGTTTCCTCATTACTTTCCTTCTTTTCTGTGCCCAGATTCAATGACCTAAATAGAAAATGAGTACTTGACTAAATTGAATGTGAGCATAAATGCAGACATCCATTTTAAGGCATGATTCCAATTAAATAGCCTGCATACTTTGCCTCATGCTCATTAACAGTGAGATTTCAGTTTGTATAGTGAATGTTTTATTCATGCTTTCCATCTCTTTTTAGCAACCATAATGATGTATAAACAAAAACTGCAGTGATGAGCTACACATGTCAGAACTCTTATTGTGGTTACCCATACAAATATTTATTGATATTCAGTAACACTTGATTCTCACCCCATCTTCAGACCACCAACATTGATGGTGTATATACAAAATATTCTAAATTTTGTTGATCCATTTCTATTGACAAACATCTGAAACCAGATTATTGGGGTCTGCACAAGTCTCATTACCTAATGTTCCATGTAACATACTGTAAAATGTAGCATTCCCAACTGCTGCCCTCGTAAGCTGACATGCCCTGTCATTGATGACAGCATGAAAGAGCAGTGTGAGACAGTTGGTATTGCATAATTGAAGTCTTACTCCTGGAAAAAACACGGCAAAACAACATTGTTTCTATGGCAGCATTCCAAGAGGGCATGTTGCTAAGCCTACGGCAGTACATGATATTGCCTAACACACGGATTAAAACTCTGCTCACTGGTGTGCATATTTTTTGTGAAGTCAAGACAAAGTCCAGAGGGGGTTGTGGAACTCCAGTGAAATCTCATTAAAGAGCAAGCCCTAAACATTGAAAATTTTGATGCAACTTAATTTTATTTTTAATAATTCCCACCACTATTTACAATGCAATTCTTCAACTACAATGCTCCTCTGGACTTGCTGGAATGAGGAATAAAGCACCCACGAAGCATTTTTCAAGAAGATGTGAAAAAAAGTAATTCAGTGATGAGTCACCTAAATTCATTTCGAATACTTAGTAAAAAATGGCTCATGAGATTGTTCTGTAATGGTATAATCTCCTGGTTATCCACAGATTATTTGCCTACCCTATCCATTATTGGGAGCCATGAATGGAAGCTGAAACATGGACAGGAATAGAGAGGAAGGAAAAAGAAAATATGAATGAAAAGAACTCCCTCTATCTTTCGTATAAGAAAATAACTGCAGATGCTGGTACAAATCGATTTATTCACAAAATGCTGGAGTAACTCAGCAGGTCAGGCAGCATCTCGGGAGAGAAGGAATGGGTGACGTTTCGGGTCAAGACCCTTCTTCAGACTGAAGTTCATGCATAGGGAAGTGTTAAATTACTTGCCTGAGGAAGGTTAAATTACTCAGACTGAAGAAGGGTCTCGACCCGAAACGTCACCCATTCCTTCTCTCCCGAGATGCTGCCTGACCTGCTGAGTTACTCCAGCATTTTGTGAATAAATCCCTCTATCTTTCTTTTGTTTGGACTGCAAACCAGGTGATTCACATTGGATTAACTAAATGGTTGGTGTGATCTCCTGCCGCCTGTATCAGTTCTTTAAAAAATCAGTACTTGCCTCAGGCAAGTAATTTAACACTTCCCTATGCATGAACTCAATTGGGTCATTCCTAAATATGAACCTTGGGGAATTATGCTGAGTTCAGGCTGACATGGTCTGCATTGAATCCAATCCTTATGAGGTTGAAATCTAAACAAGGTATAAAACAAAGGTAGCTATCTCCACTAGATATAATTTCTCATCCCTACAGGCAACATTGGGAAGAGAAGCAGATGCAATGTAATCCTCACCAATAATCTAAAATGATAATCACCCTGCTTCCTCCAAAAATCAGTTTCCAATTGAATGTCTATCATTTCAATAAATGAAAACAAAAACATCAACAATTATGAAATGTTTAGATAATAAAATATTTTGGACAAATTCTAGGGATGCTATTATAAATATACTAATTAAATATAAAAAATACAAAGTCATTAGATTCTGAGATGTAGAAAGCAATATTATTCTCAATCTGCATGTTGAAACTCAGATACTTTGATTAAATTTAACCTTGGAAAAGTTACCTTGGGTTTAAAAAATATAATGTATCAAAAAAGTTGATTAAATCTTTTGATGAACAGTTTTAATATTATTGCACCATTATGATTTCCGCAAGAGAAAAAGTGAATTTCCAGTATTTGCAATCATTTGAAATTGAATTAAATCTCACAGGATATTATGTAGAGAAGTCTTTTACATAGCAAGAACATATAAGGAATATTCTGCTGCAAAAAAAACTAATTGCCTATCTTGCCATATTTGAAATTAGAATATGGCATTCACATATGATTAGACATAAATCTAATTCAGTGACCTGAGTGCCCATATGAAGGACTTTCTTACAACCTTGCGTTTTCCTTTGACAGGGTTCCAATGCACATCCAAATTAACAGTTTACAATCTAGAGGTGCTTTTCACTTCAAAGGGAAATAATTTAAAAGACTAACCACATTCATCTTTGTGCTTCTCCTCTTTATTTGCTCTCTTCCTCGATTTATTTCCATACTTTGATCTGGACATTTCTGCCATAGATTTGCTGCTGCAGAAACTTCAGAGGCACCCTAGTCCTGAGAAATTAAACAATATCAACAAGTGTTACAGATTTTTCTAGCAGAAAAATATGGAACAAACTACATTTTGACAGGGGTAATGGGGAGAAGGCAGGAAAATGGGGTTGAGAGGGAGTGATAGATCAGCCATGATTGAATGGTGGAGCAGATTTGATGGGCTGAATAGCTCCAAGAACATGAAACTCAGGATTTGGGGACTGACTGTTGTAGTTGGAAAGGGGGTAAATGATTGGAGCTTCATGGGATTGGTCTTGGCATTGCGGCATTTGGGGGATGTGAGTATTGCGGCCATTAGGATTCAGAATGTCAGATGATGAGAGCGTCAAGAGTAGGGGTCTAGACCAATGGGGGAAGAGTACTTTGTTAGTTGGGAGGAGTGAGGTGAGGTGGAAGGTATCAGAGGGTTCATCTGAAGGAGAGGAAACAATAAAAGAACTTAATGGGGTGCCAGTCTGGCATTATGCAGTGAAAATACCCCAATGTTAGTTACTTGTGGGATAACGTGGCTTAATTTCTCTGAACGCTGTATGGTTGGAACATTATTGTACCTGACACTGAAAATGTACAGGATAATCTGGCACAACTCGTATTGTGAGGTACTTGGTCAAATATCCAGAGGCTTAATATTTCATGGAAATGGTTATTATTGTTTCACAATATTCAAAGTACATCTTAGTCATACATGAGATAAACAACGCTATGTGATCACATTTCTCGATAATTGTATTCAATTTAGGGAGATTCTCTGAGGCAATTTCAATGAATCATCAGATGAAAAAATCCACATGTAATTCCTTTCAAAGGCCACAGGCAGACACTATTAATTTTTATAAGAGGAAAATTATGGTGTGACTCATTTTGCAGATTCCTCAGGCAATGTTTATACTAGCATTCAGATGCTAAGTAGACCCTGGCATATTCCTAAAACAAACGTTAATTGTTGATTTGGACTTGAGTAAATGAGTTCCAATTTAGCACTGGAACATTCCAAAGTACTTCCAGATTCACTGTCATACTCAAAGCATATCAACCAATTCTGACCAATGTACCTTAACCTACTCCATTGGAATACATTGGTTTCATCCCACTGTGCATTTAAGAAAGTGGATGAAAGTAAGGAGTCCTGAGGAAGGAGGTACAACATATACGTGAGAAGACACAATGTGTTCGAGCAACTCAGCGGGTCAGGTGGCATCTCTGGAGAATATGGTTAGATGACATTTCGGATTGGGGCCTTTATTCAGGTCAGAGGCCTCCACGCTGCCGGCTCCAATTGCGTCATGTGGACTGACTCTCCTGGATCCTACTGCTACCCTCTTCCAACAAGGAACCTCAATACTGACAATACTGGGTCCTGCTTGCCTTCCCCCTGTGCCAACCATACAACCTCCCCTACTCCACCCCCCCTACACCACCCCTCACATCCCTCTCCCCTCCAAGCCTCCCTTCAACCCTCTGCCCCCTGCCCAGCCCTATACCCCTGTCAGGTTTTCATCATTCCCCCGTACCTCTTTATTTCTGATGCAGAACTGTTGGTCCTCAGCCGAGGCTTTACCGTTGTACCCTACGCAAACACCTCAAAAGGTTTCGCGCCCATCGTGATATTGTGCTCTTCGTCTCTGCCTCCTCTCCGGTAAAGAGTGATCACCGCCCAGTGATGATCCCCCCCTGTCTACCATCTCTAACACAGTGCCTGAAGAAGGTCCTAACCTGAGACGTCACCTATCTATGTTCTCCAGAGATGTTGCCTGACTTGCTGAGTTACTCCAGCACTTTGTGTCTTCTTTTGTAAAACCAGCATCTGCACTTCCTTGTTTCTACTGCAGATACCTGTATATGTATGTAACTTCCAGCATTATATGGGTCAAAATTCACCTTAGGTCGATGGTTAAATGAACAAAATTGAGGCAGTTACACATTGCAAAATTCATTTTCAAAATTCCAGTCCATTAAAGTCAACGGGTTTTAAAAGTGGACAGCTGCTACAATATTGGGCGTTGAATATAAGTAACCTGGTATGAAGCCTGAAATGACTAGGGTACATATAACATTTAAAAATACGATTTAAGTTTGTGGCTTAGAGATTTAATCAAACAGTGCATGTTCTTTAAGTGGCATATTATTGATTTCAGACCGCAGACTGCTCATTAACCATAACGTGATCTTTAATCAGTCGCTTGCATGTGGATGACACATCTACACATAGATCATGTGAACCACAAAACAAATTACATTAATTTGCATGCAACACCTAACTTTGGGCTCCTCTGTTAAATTGAATCAAATCTCAAATATGTAATTACAGGAGTGTGGCATGTGATTTGAGAGAACAAGTTTGAAATGAGGTGAGATTGGAAAGGTAGATTTAATATGGGTATGCCATCACTCTCAATGATCTTCAATTTGATGATCCTGTGGCAGCTGAGACCATAATAAGCAGTGTACTCTTTTCCCAACTGAGCCTCTAGGCACAATAACATCTCCAACAAGCCACTCTGCTCTTTTGCCTTAACTTGCGGCTGTATGCTGCCTTCCTCCGCAAGAGAGAATGTTTGTCCTTAAATGGATATGTGAAGTCATTGCATTTCTGGTGACACTGATACCAAATCATTGCAATATCCGTCCCCCACTGGCTCTGCAATTTCATTCTTTAGAGCTTCCCAGGCTGCTTGGTTTGCAGGATCTAACTTGTGGAGGGAGGCTTCTTTCACCAAGATTTTGAAGTCTGGCTTGGTGAATGTGGGTGTTCCTTCCAATGGCAAACTGCTGAAAATGTTTTCCCAGCTGCAGAATCACTTCCAGCAGTCTAAAGAAGGGTCTCGACACGAAACCCATTCCGTCTATTCAGAGATGCTGTCTGTGTCAATATTCACCCCAGCAGTATGAATATTGACTTTCTTAACTTCAAGTAACCCTTGTTTGGATCCCTGTAAACCAGCAACTACAGTTCCTTCTTACACACTTCCAACAGTGGTTGGGTTCAATGGCCATCTCCTCCATAGGAAATGGCATCCCTGTATGGTACCTCAGCTGCACGAAGCAGAAAGGAAAGCTCTTCAGCGGGTAGTCCATAGATCTCAGAGGACCATCGGAACACAGCTACCAGCCTTGGAGGGCATCTACAACACACGATGCCTCAGAAAAGCCACCAGCATCCGCAAAGACTCTTCACACCCCTGCAACAGCCTGTTCGAACTCCTTCCATTGGGCAGACGATACAAGGCCTTCTACGCCCGCACCTCCAGAGTCAGGAACAGCTTCATCCCCAGGGCCATAGCTGCTATGAACCGGTCCTGCTGAGCCGGATGGTCACATCGCACAGTGATCCGGCACAGATCTACTTGCACTTTATTCTGTCTCAAAACTGTTACAATTTGTTTCGTTGGGTTGTTGCTGTTTAAATTCATTAGATTATTGCATCGTATGGGAGGCGCATTCCCAATCTCGTTGTACCCCTGTACAATGACAATAAAGATATATTGTATTGTATTGTATTGTATTGCAGGCATGTTGCCAGCGTTAGCTGGATAATTTGCTGGATTAGTATCCAAGAATCCTAATTGTACTTTAATTGCTTAAAGGTGTGCCAATGTGAAAGATATTGTTTCTCTGAAATACTGCTTGAACAAGACAAAAAAATGATAATCAAGCACTGCTAACACTGGGAAAATGTAACATGTTCCCTTACAAAGTCATTCTTTCAAAAGTTATGGGCTCGGAGCCTGCAGCGTCGTACACATCCTATCAATTGCTTCTGGCTATCTTTGTGATTATACATAATCCTCATCAGCTGCTCCTTTCTCAAGATGCTTATTATTGCAGGCTCACATCGATAGAGAGAGACTGAATGCACCATAACTTTGTACTTTTCTTTCAAGCACCAGCACCAGCACAGAAGGTGATGCCCAGGAGTACAGATAATTAGCAAGAAGAGTTGATATTGGACAAATCATGGGCAGAAGTCAGCAACACCAGGTACAAGTGGAAAACAACAAAAAGATGTGAAGGAGAAAGAGCCACGGGATGCGATTGTGCTGGAGAGGGTGCAGAGGGCACACCAAGATGTTGCCTGGATTGGAGCATTTCAGTTATCAGGAAAGACTGGGTGGCGCTGGTTAGCCTGATGCAGATGTGGCTGGGAGGTGACTTGATAGAGGTATACAAAGTTATTCGGGGTATTGAGAGGGTATACAGTAAGAATTGTGGAGGTATGAAGAGGACAGGTGGGAGGTGGGAGGTTTAGATGGAATCTGAGGTGGTGGAGCTAGGTATACTCAAAACATTTAAGAAATACCTAAGCACGTATTTGAATCACCCATGCATAGAAAGCTATAGACCAAATGCGGGTAAATGGGATTTGTATAGGTAAATACAACGGTTGCCATGTGCACAGTTGGGTAAGGGGCCTGTTTCTATGTTATAAGTCTCTGGGACTCAAAAGGAAATGGTTCATCATTGTGGAAGCATGTGTATTGGCTG
This sequence comes from Rhinoraja longicauda, assembly GCF_053455715.1. NCBI lineage: Eukaryota > Metazoa > Chordata > Chondrichthyes > Rajiformes > Arhynchobatidae > Rhinoraja > Rhinoraja longicauda. The sequence continues at coordinate 36,266,939 of NC_135958.1, forward strand.
AAACGGGCAGACTTTGGTGCTGTGCCTTCACTCTATTTTTTTCTGATCGATGTAATGTTCCATCTATTAATGAACAATCAATGCTTGGTGAAGGAGCTAGTGATCAGCACATTCAATTAGTGTTAAATCTTCTTTGTGGGAATTATGGTGGTCATAGGAGTAACATCTCTAAAGGATCTTTTTTTTTGTTTTGTGTTGGTTTGTGATTGTGTGTGTAATTGCTTATTTTTATTGCTCTTATTGTTGGACTGTGGATGACAAAATCTCGTCCAAAAGACTTGGTTTTTTTGGATGACAATAAAGATTATTCTGATTCTGATGATTAAATTACCATCGTGAAGATCAGATCTGTATAATTTCCTCCATCTTTGGGAGACCAAATGATCACATGAAAGATCACATAAAGTATTTTTGCATATAATACTTCACTGGTTGATATCGCCTCTGCATGCCAGGCTACTCCACAATTTGATGCTAATAGCCAACTGGAATAGGATGTCTGGGCAGTTGCCAATAGGATGCAGGCAGCTA